>NW_027637089.1:60000-177500 GCF_951216825.1 Electrona antarctica | reverse complement strand
AAGCAATCTCCGCCCACTTGTCTGTGTTGACAGCGTCATTCCCCCCACTCAACCTGCCTCTGCAATAAACAATGCAACGTTCATGCTGCTGAATGCGCAATCCATCAACAACAAACCTGGACTAATCTGTGAGACCATTACAGACAGAAATATTCACATTCTCTGTCTTACGGAAACATGGCAGGCAGATCAGGATTTTGTTGCACTCAATAAAGCCACGCCCCCAGGCTATGTGTACTTGCACAAGCCGCGTTTAGTGCGTGGTGGTGGACTGGCTATTATACACCGAGCTGACATCCGAATTAAAGAGGTCAGCATGCCTGCTGTCACCTCATTTGAGTGTGTTGGATTCACACTCACTGGGTTTTCCCAGATTCAGTTTGTCCTCATATATCGTCCACCTAAGACAAAACAGTCTGTCTTTTTGTCTGAATTATCAGAGCTGCTCACACCTGTCTGTGCCTTGTGTCCATCTACACACCTGCTTGGCGACATGAACATACACGTGGACAACAGCGCCAACCCATTTGCGGCAGAGTTTCTGTCACTGTTGGACTGTTTCAACTTCATGCAGCATGTACAGGGCCCCACCCACGACCGAGGCCACACATTGGACTTAGTCTGTTCCACTGGCACACCTCCCTCCAACCTGGAGTGCCTGGATCTGGGCTTCTCTGACCATCGTGCCATTGTGTTCACAATACCTGCCTCTATACCCAAACAGCACCCTGGACGTACAATAACCTTCCGGAACATCAAGAGAGTGAGTACACCAGCCCTATCTGCCCAGATAGCCACTCATATGGCTACGGCTCCTCCCAACACCATGGTGGATGGCCTGGTAACTCACTTCAACGCTGCCATATCCCTCAGCCTTGACTTCCTGGCCCCCCTAATTACCCGGACCGTTTCCTTCAACCGTCCGGCCCCCTGGTACACTCCTGAACTCCGCACCTTGAAGGCCACTGGTCGGCAGCTGGAGAGGCTCTACAAACGAACTGGCCTCACTGTCCATCGTCTGGCCTACAAAGACCATGTAGATGCCTACAAGGATGCCCTCTCTCGGACTAAGACCCAATATTATTCCACTCTTATTGGCTCTCAGCAGAACAACCCTAGAATGTTGTTCTCCACCATCAACCGCCTACTACGTCCCCTCAGTGTCCCGGACTCTTCAGGTGCCCCTGACCTCTGCTCCAGGTTCTTGGACTTCTTCCAAGCTAAAGTGGACTCCATCCATCAACACCTCGTGGCACCTGCCTCCTCCACTCCACATGCACCCCGGCCGCAGGACGCTGCCCCAGTGGCTGACTGCATTACAACGTGCCGCTTCTCTTCCTTCACTGCTGTGAATGCTCCTAGGGTCACTGAGCTGGTCATTAAGGCTAACTCCTCCACCTGTTCTCTGGACCCCATGCCCACAGCACTAGTGAAGACGTGCCTACCCACCCTCTGCCCTTTCATCATGGACATTGTCAACTCCTCACTGCAAACTGGCACAGTACCCTGCAGCCTCAAAATCGCCTCAATTACCCCGATCCTCAAGAAGCCTGGGTTGGACCCTGAGGAGCTGAGCAACTACCGGCCGATTTCCAACCTTCCTTTCCTGAGTAAAATATTGGAAAGAGTAGTTGCCGCCCAAATACAACAACAAATGTCCAACCATAGGCTTTATGAACCACTCCAATCCGCTTACAGAACTCACCACAGCACGGAGACCTCCCTATTAAAGATCACCAATGACCTTCTCATTGCTGCTGATTCTGGCCTCGTCAGCATTGTGGTTCTTTTGGATCTCTCCGCAGCCTTTGATACAGTCTCCCACTCCATCCTCCTCGACCGCCTCACCACCTGCCTTGGCCTCACGGACATAGCTCTCTCCTGGTTCCAGTCATATCTCTCCAACAGACAACAGTTTGTCACCATCAACTCCTCCAGATCTCACCCAGCCCCAGTCAACCACGGTGTACCACAAGGTTCCGTACTTGGCCCATTACTGTTCACCATTTACATGCTCCCCCTGGGTCAGATTATTCGCCACCATGGTCTGAGCTTTCATTGCTATGCTGATGATACCCAACTGTATCTCAGCACCTCACCTTCCGCTCAGCTCCCCCCTCAGACCCTTGTCAACTGCCTCACTGAAATAAAATCCTGGATGACCACTAACCTTCTCAAACTAAACAGTTCAAAGACAGAGCTCATGGTCGTGGCTCCCAAGGCACTTGGGAGCCAAGGCAAATTGGACCTTTCCTGCTTCAGGTTGATGGCAGTTCCATAAGTCCATCTCTGGAAGTCCGCAACCTGGGCATCATTCTGGATTCAACCCTCTCCTACCAGTCACATATCAAATCCATAACCAAATCAGCATTCTACCACCTCAAGAACATCTCCAGACTCCGCCCTTCACTCTCCGACTCCGTGGCCGAGACCCTCATCCATGCATTTGTTACCTCCCGCCTGGACTACTGCAATGGAGTCCTGTTTGGGGTCCCAAACAAGTACCTGGACAGGCTGCAGTACGTCCAGAACTCAGCTGCCAGAGTTCTCACCCGCACCAAGCCTTGGCAGCACATCACCCCCACCCTCAAACAACTGCATTGGCTTCCTGTCAAGTTTCGTATCAATTATAAACTCCTACTTCTCACCTACAAATGTCAAAATGCACTGGCTCCACAGTACCTCTCAGCCCTCCTCCATAAACCTCCTGTGACACGGAACCTGCGGTCCACAAACATGGACCTCCTCTCTGTCCCCAAGGCAGTCAAGCGAACCTTCAGGGACAGAGCGTTCAGTGTGGCAGCCCCCACCCTGTGGAACTCTCTTCCAATAGAGATTCGCCATGCTCCAACACTGGACTCTTTTAAGGCTGCCTTGAAAAGACACTTATTTTCTCAGGCTTATGGCATATAGTCTTTGATTGTTGTTGGTAATTTTGTAAAGCGTCCTTGGGTTCATGAAAGGCGCTATATAAATTCAAGCTATTATTATTGTATTATTACACAGTTTGAATTACATTTCGCTCACCCCAGACTTAGGGGTAGCCAATTGTATAGGCTACTATAAAGGATAGCACATGACGTTTTTTGCCTGCATGGAAACAAACATATAACCTACCTGTTGGGGATCAGACATGGATTAATTGATTGAAGTATATTTATTAGGCCTACAAATTCGTTTTTGCTGTTTCACCGAACAATTCTTGCGAAGTTTTATTATCTATTGGTATAACATTTAATTATCAATGAATTTATTATAGGCCTATACTCCAATTAACTTTGACACATTATGATAAAAGCTGATATAGATGTAAGGTGAATTAAGTGGTGTAGGCCTACGGGTTATATCGTGTTAAAGTCGTTTTCCACAATAGCACTACAAATTATTTTTTATGTTAAAATCATTTTCGTTTTAAAGCGATCACATTGGTCGCCATGACCCCCTCAAGGGTTAAGAAAAGTTCCCAGATAGGCTACAACAACATTTACAAATTCTATATGGTTGTTGTTGTATTGTGACCGTGGGACTCAAACTCGAACGTGTTTACATTCACTTATCTTCTGCACCTGCTATACTTTAACCTAACCTATATAAAGCCAGTGTTTCACTCGTTCTGGTTGCTGGCCGGAAGTTCTCAACAATCGACGGTGGAGCAACTATACCTATCCGCGCATATCGCAGGTTTGTGTTATAAGAAGAAACTATAGTGTTGGTGAACATCTACAGGCACCTGACTTTTGTAAAAGTTTTTCAGTTTTCTTTCTTTCTTTTATTTTATAATCACACTATTAATACGCTCATTTGGTTAATTAATGAATCTTTTTTGTGTGTTTTCAGAAATGGCTTTGCAGAATGTGCTGAACAAGGTGAAGGCGGGTCTGACATATATGATCAGAAACTACAAGGTCAACTACGGTACTCTGCAGTGCTGGGGAGACACCGGATTTTACGTAACATCGCCTCTGGACATAGAGGATATAGCCGGCATAGAGGCGCAGTGCCAGGCCCTCATCAACCCCCCCTCCAAGGCAATTTCCCTGGACAAAATTGCCACAGCGAGACCAGGCCAGCTGGTCACCGTGCAAGGCTATATTACTGATGTAAGTCGGCCTTTATTATATTATTATAATGTTGGATGGTGTACCCAAAAGAGTAACTAATAAGTTAACATGTACTCCAATATAGGCATACACCGTACAAATATGCAGTATAAATACTATAATCATGCAATAAATATATGAATGGGGATATAATTTAAACGTTTTGCTATATCTCTGTCTTCTCATTTCTATCACAGATGGAGCCGGTGCGCAAACACCAGGTGGAGAAGGGACATGTCCCCAGGCTGTCCATACAAATAAAAGAGGTACGTTTTATAATTAGTAGCCTGTTTGTCTTTCAATGTTCACTTCCAACTCTGTGAAATAGTTGTTAGTTCATTCATACTGTTAACGCCATGCATGTGATTCTGTCATTGCAGAAAGGACGTGCGGTCACGGTCGTGCTGTGGCGAGAGGCCATCCTTTCCCCGCATCTCCAGAAGGGAAACTTGGTCCGGATCAGCCACTTGACCGTAAAATTCGGCAACCTCCAGACCACCTCATTCACAAACACCGAGGTAAGCCTACTACTTACTGTCAATACAAATTACAACATTAGCCGTAGTGAAAGGTCTTTGCTATACATGTATGTATGCATTATATGTTAAACGAATGACTGAAAACAATGTTTGATTTCAACAGGTTGCGGAGCCGGAGGAGCCCAAGGAGGTGCAGCTCCTTGGGGCGATGGAAGTGGACGGCGGAGAGGTGATGGAGCTACTCCTGGAGGATGACGAGGTGGTGACCGTCTCCTTGCCGGAGTTCGAGAAACTGTTCCCCCCCGGGGAAATCACCTACCCAGTGGTACCCACGCACCGCCAGACAGCTGATGGGGTGGAGACATGGAGCGTCTGTTCGACGATGGCGACGAGGTGGGGGGGGACAGTTTGTCAAAAGCTGGCAAGGAGAGGGAGAGGATCCTGCAGAGACCGCCGCGTCGGTCGGAGAGAACATTTGAACATTGAACATGTTTCAATTTTTTTTCTATTTGTTCTATTTAAAAAAAAGAAATTCTACTTGTTCTAATTTGTTGTTGCAATTGTTATTCATGTGTTTTTATGTGTGTAATAAATATGTTCAACTACAATACTTATTTTATTCCATCCAAGACACTCACATTGTTTCAGGAAAGAAATGAGCAACTAAAATGGTTAGCTTTCACTGTTTTAATAGCATAATACAGACTTGCTTGATTCATTGAATACTTTTTTATTAACTTTATTTAACAGTTATTTAACAGTTTGCAGAAAAAAAGCACAAGAAAGTACAGTTTAATACATGGTCTGCTAAGCTTCATTTGTTTGATTCTACACATTACAAGCTTCATTTGTTGGTAAGTGCATGTTTACTAGTGTAATTAAGTAATACTAATATAACAGTAACTTAGCAGTTGAAGGCAGAAAAGCTAGAATTGCTGCTTTCTCTTTCTGTCTGAAAGAATAATGTGGTAAATGGTAAATGGTGCATTTATATAGCGCCTTTATCCAAGGCGCTTTACATAGATTGTGCATTACATTCACCCATTCACACACACATTCATACACCGATTGCAGCGGAAGCCATGCAAGGTACCAACCAGCACATCGGGAGCAATTTGGGGTTCAGTGTCTTGCCCAAGGACACTTTGACATGTAGACAGGAGGAGCCGGGATTCGAACCGCCGACCCATGGATCATTGGACGACCTGCTCTACCTCCTGAGCCACAGCCGCCCCATGTGGTAGGCTAATACAAATATGCTAATCAAACACTAACATATCTAACACTAGCATTAGACTCTTAGCAGTTGAAGGCATACATGCTAGTTAATTGCTGGTTTCTCTTTCTGTCTGAAATATTTAATGTGGTAATACAAAAAGGACAAGGCTTGTTTCCATTGTGCTCCGAAAGCTACTCATCACACTGTATTTCTGCCAGAAAGCTACTTATCACACTGTATTTCTGTCAGAAAGGCATTCATAGCACTGCATTTCTGTCAGAAAGGCAGATACCACACTGCTATTGAAGGCAGAAAGCTGCTCATCACACTGTATTTCTGTCAGAAAAGCATTCATCGCACTGCATTTCTGTCAGAAGGGCATTCATCGCACTGCATTTCTGTCAGAAAGGCATTCATCACACTACATTTCTGTCAGAAGGGCATTCATCTCACTGTATTTCTGTCAGAAAGACAGTCACCACACTGCTATTAAAGGCAGAAAGCCATTTATCACATTTATTTCTGTCAGAAGGGCATTCATCGCACTGTATTTCTGTCAGAAGGGCATTCATCGCACTGCATTTCTGTCAGAAGGGCATTTATCACATTGCATTTCTGTCAGAAGGGCATTCATCACATTGTATTTCTGTCAGAAGGGAATTTATCACATTGTACTGTATTTCTGTCAGAAGGGCATTCATCACACTGTATTTATGTCAGAAAGGCAGTCACCAGACTGCTATTAAAGGGGGAAAACTACTTATCACACTGTATTTCTGTCAGAAGGGCATTCATTGCACTGTATTTCTGTCAGAAATGCATTCATCACACTGAATTTCTGTCAGAATTCATCGCACTGTATTTCTGTCAGAAAGGCATTCACCAGACTGCTATTAAAGGGGGAAAACTACTTATCACACTGTATTTCTGCCAGAAAGGTATTTATCACACATCCTAAAATCCGTCATCAATAATATGAGCATAAGCAATTAAAGATGCAAAGGATGCTAGTAGATGGTTGTTCGGTTGTAAGACTGTATCGTTGTCAGTTTTCCAGCTAAGTTGCACAATCATCGTGATTATAGGCAATAATCGTCCACTGAGTTAACGAGATTTGTAACAATCTATCTGTTTACCTTACTTACAGTTCACTTACGGCCTGTCTGTCTCCTGCCTCTTCGCTGCTTCCTGTCGTCCTGCCCGCCTGCCCGCCTGTCTGTCGGCCTCCTGTCATCCAGCCTGTCTGCCTACCTTCTACACCAGGGTAGGAACACATTTCTATGTACCTGCCACACATCAAGGCTTGTGATGGTGAAACCATTTCATAACTGGAGATTGGTTCATTAATGTGTTAATGTGGATATTGGCAACGATATCAGAGATGACATCTACCTAGAATAGAACGGGTTGTTCCCACCAAAATATTTGGGATTTGAGATTGCTTTAAAGTACACACACACACACACACACACTTTCTGTGACATCTACTCGGAGCGAGGCCCCTTTGACCCGGAGCACTTCCAGAGTGTCCACCGCTCCATCAGCGACAAGCAGTTCACGCAATTTGTACAACTTTCTTTCGTTCTGCTCAGTAGTTACCTGTCACTTTTTTTTTTGTCACAAAAATGACACAGATGCGGTTTTAATGGGATAAATCCCTCGTCTCTCCTCTCCTCCTCCTCCCCCCCACTGAGCAGAAGGAGCATACGGAGGCACTGGTCATTGAGCCCCTCGCCCAGCTCCTCATGTTCGCCGGCCCCCACAAGCTGATCCAGAAGCGATTCAACAAGCTGCTGGACTAGGACAGCTGCAAGGAACGCGCCGAGCTGTTCACCAAGGACCGTCGCGTGCAGGCCTGTCTGCCTACCTTGGACACTTGGGTCTATTAACAAGGTATATAAATTGGCATTACAAATGTACTCTCTCTGCAAGACAGACCATTGTAGTTTGAATTTGCTCATAAGGTTTGTCAAAAGTCTCATGCTTTTATTTCTCTCACCATGATAAACCACACCACATTCTATTGTCCAATGCAGTAGTAATGAATCACCAACAATCCCCTTGTGTCATTGTTATTACATTATTGGAGTTGTTATTTTCTATTTTCTTTCAGTCTCAGTGGGAGAAGGCAATTGAATCCTCTCTCAGAAAAGAACGGAATCCAGATGTTAAAAGGACAGTCCACATCATACCGCAGGATGAGACTTGTGAAGACTTTACGGAAAGACAATTGATGGAATTAGAAAATAAAGGCATTGGGAAATTCTCAATAGTCAACAAAAAGACATTAGGCCGGATACAGTTCCATTGTGAAAGAGCACACAAATGTAAAGGGAAGTCAACTGGAGATCCCACAGCTACAAGGGCCAACAGTTGTGGGGCATATGTGTCCTTTACATTTGAGGACAAGAACACCTTCAAGAGCTGCATAGTGTGCCTAATGGACAAGCACTCTGGACATGATATCAACAATCCCCAGGAGGGTCGTAGTAATCGAATCAACGCAGATCTGCTTGCCTACATGTACACCTGTTTTCAGCTGGGAGATTCAAACACAGAAGTCCTGCTTAAGTGCACAGATTGGGCAAAGGCCCAGGCAAAGAGTGATCGCAGAGATCGACAGTACTTTATTACTCCTGAGGACATAAAATACTATAAAAAGAGCTTTCAGTCCATTTCAGCCAAGGTAATTATACACATGCGGTAAATTACTTTATACAAATATAAAATTAGGACTGGGACTCGATATATAATTAAATACATTCGCTGGGCCGAGCAAATATCGGCTTCATGTCTCCCATTGCGTGCCCTGGGGTTTGTTGTCTGTTGGTTGGTGCACCTGTATGATCGGTAGGCTATGCCTGAAACTCGTCCAGTGCCAAAACTAAGCATGTTTTAAAAATGCGTTAGTTCTTTTTTAATCGCTTTCATTTTCTGTAATTATTGCGACCAAAGGTTGCAGTTAACTATGGAATCGCGCAATTTTTGCCCATCAATGTATCACTCAAAATCCAAAAGATATGGGGAAAGCTTTCCCCATATATTGTGCCCAGGTCTCATGACATCACTATGACATCATCAGGGATGATAGTAAATCAGGGATCATAGTAAATGCGACCTGCTGTCGCAATTAAGCCCATATATGGAGATCCATGATATCATCAAAATTAGTATATGGATATATGCATCCCATATGTTGATCCTTCCCCATCCATCCTTCCTCTTCAAAGTCTCCCTTTTGACTGATTCCTTTCCATTTAAACTCTAGACGGGCCTGCCCCAAAGTTGTTTGTGCAGCCGAGTTCTCAACATTAAATTAAGTCCCGTCCCTACCTGGGCCCTCATCAAACCCTGTACACTCAAGACACGCTCCAACATCAGTTTAAGTCCCAGTACAAAAATGTGCAGTATCCATGTGCCATTCTCACCTGTAGATACCTTGTATAAATGGTTTTAGGTCACCATGCACCCATATAGGAAGAAAAAATAACTACCCAAACATAATATTTTTTTTTTTTTTACAGGTGTGTAATGACTGACCGTGACATGAAGGAGATCAACGCAATACACAATGTGTATACTGTAATACCAAAGTCTGTGTAAAAAGATGCCAGTTGACTGCTGCTGATAATGGGGAGCAATCATAGGCTACACAACCTGAACCCTGATATCTCTTGAATGTGTAGAGTCATCTGTATATCTTTTATAAAACATAGATTTTCGTCCATATCTGAAGTCACTGGTAAATTACTGAAAACAGTAATCGGAGAGCTCTCTACAAAAGGATCTCTGTGTGTGTTGTCTGCCCGGGGCTAGTCGTGCAAAGTAGTGGACCAATGAGTTAAACATGTTTTGTGTTATTTTTTTTATTTTAATGAAGGCTGTTCATCGCTGGATGCTGCGGCAGGAGTGTTGCAGAAAGAACCCAGAACTACACTACACGGTTTAACACGGTGGCTTTGCTGGGTGACAGAACCACATCAGGTCTTACAGCTGTGCTGCAACTACCCTTTCCTACTTCTGTCCCTTCTGCCTAATTGTGCACCCGAGCATATTCACTGAATTATTTCCACTCAATAAAAACAGCCTTCATTCTCTTCCTTAGCCAATGGTTGCTAGAAAGAAAGACTAATGATGAAGTTGATGAAGAATAAACAAGCAAAACACATATTTTATCAAATGTTTGCCAGAGTATCCTAGATGGACGAGAGGGTAAATACTTCAAACTAGGTTTCTGTTGCAATTCTAGATGCAATTCTTTAACATGTATTTATAATTTTTATGTTAAGAAGATTCCCCAAGTCTTGATTATTGTGTGATTTCTAGTATAGCTGGGTCACTCTGACATCCTTTGATGTGTGCTGGGTGCTTGATTGCTTGTTAGTTGCACCTGGTGCAGTGCTTTGATGCTAAGTTGATTACTCAGTCCATGCACCTTGTAGTAGAAATGTTTGCTGGAGTCATTTTACAGGATCACTTTAGCCAACGTGTGCGTCCCTTAGAAGTGAGTAATGTTGTTGTCTGTATTATTTCATGTGTCCATGCAATTTCTGTAATATGTATCAGAGATCATGATATGTTTTATAGTAAGAATATTTTTATTGTATAAGTGAATTTATCATTGACATTGCTGGTTTGTGTTACATGCGGTTAACATAATGTTATATGTTTCTGTCCTGTATGTTTATATAGGAAACCACACACATAATGAACAACCTGTAATGCTGTACCCTGCAGTGCGTGAAGTAAAAAGATTACAAAGGATTGCATTTTCATTGATGCCCCACGGTGATCACACCATACTGAACCTTTTACAAGTTACAATTTTACATACCTTTTCACTTTGATACAATACAATATCTTTCAAAAAATACAAGACAATGACGCTTGTCTGCATTATATATATTTGTACATAGGCAACTGACTTTGATGAAAAGGCCAACGAGGTCACAGAGCGGATTGATTCTCTTTCTGGCACCAATACCATCTCCAAGTATCTGCGAACACAGTGGTTCAGTCATGCAGAGATGTGGGCCAATTATGGTCGACGTGTTTTTCATCAAGGCAGTGAAACCAACAATCTATCTGAGAGGTTAGGGTCTTTAATCCAACTACATAATCCAATGATTTAATTCTTTGCATAACAAAAACATTTAAAGGACAATATGGCATTTTCTCATCTCACTTCATGCCTAATTAGAAATTATGCTCTTTTCTTAGATTATTTTTGACGCATGACTCCATGGAAGCTGCATCCAGGATGAGGAGTAAAGGGCTTCTCCAGAAAATTGTTCAGAAAGCAATTGGACTTTATTCTGTTCCATCTGAAGTTGATGAAGCTAAATCATATGATGTTGATGTCATTTCAATAGGCACGTTTACATGTCACGTTCTAATCGGGTTAAAACAAGGTTTTAAATACACCCGATTTAAAATATCCATGTATACACCTAAATAAACCCGATCAAGTCCGACCCGATTTAAATTCTAATCCGGTGCAGAGGGGTGGTCTAGACTTTTTTTAAACCCGATCAAGAGGACATTTCTTCCATGTATACACCTTAACCCGATCAGAATCTGATATGTTCTTTCTGCACATCAAATCGTCGGCAATTTCTGTTGCTTAACCTCCTTGTTTTTGGCAGTGCGATGAGGCGGTATTCCTCTCTCTCGTTCCCTCTCCCCCCTCTCTCTCTGCAAGCGCACGTGCGCGCACACACACACACGCACACACACACACGGCACTATTGCCGATAATCTCCCATGCAAATAAAAAGTATAAATAAATAAAAGTGTTGCAGCCACTGAGATAATGGATGATGAGAATCACTCGTAGGCTACCTGAAGTTGCATGCAATCACTCGTAGGCTACCCCCCCCCCCCCCCCCCCCCCGCGCCTCTGTGATCGCAGATCTGTTTCTGTTTGGCTGAATAAAGTTGATATCCAATACTATGCCTACATGCCATTATGGTTTAAACTTGAAGCCGTGCTGGTCAGTTTAGTGTGCTTCAAGTCAGAGTCAGACCAGCTCCGCTGCTTCAAGTCAGAGTCGGACTCGGACCAGCTCCGCTGCTTCAAGTCAAAGTTGGAACAGCTCCGCTGCAGCTACAGTAATTGTTTTGACCTAGTTTCACGTCTTTTGCTAGTGATGTAATCAATTCATCATTTGGGAACCACCTGCATAAAATTCCACATTAGCCTATTTGACATTTTAAATGGCGTGCATGCCATGTACTCTTAATATTTTTCATTGTATATAGATATTTAATATAATATTATTTCCATTGCAACTATAGGGTAGGGTAAAATGTGAAAGCTGAATTAATAATAAATAGTATAAAGACGAGACGACTCAGACCATAAGGGTTATTAATTACTAGCCACAAAATAAGCTGGAAATCAATCAACTCCGACGTCTGAAGGCTCTACCATTCAGTAGCCTACCATTGCTAAACAGACACAGTCCAAGTAGGCTAGTTGCATTCTCGACAGAGATGAGAGAGGAGAGATGGAACCCAGCCAGCACGCCCACTTGGGTCCCATGTGGTTTCAATGCGGGATACATGGGTACAAGTGGGAATGGGCTTGAACTGGGAACATGTAGTTCCAACATGGTCTACATGTGGGCTAACTGGCATGGGTTGGAAGTGGGCAAGCCCATCTACAAGTAGGGCTGTAGCCTGTAGGCCTACACAAACAGCAGCATTGTAACAGTAGGCCTATAGAGCGCCGCAGTCCCGCCCCCTACCATGGCCCAGGAAATGATTCTCCGTTCATTTTCCTCATAGACATTTCAGAAAGTATTTATTTAAAGACGTTTACGCCGCGGACAAAGCCAACTCGAGTCGTGACAAATCATGACAACAAACAAAATGTTTTGGGCCGAACAAATAATTAGAAATATGAAAAAAACGGCAGGTTACAACACTTTTTTTGTTGTTTTTCTTCTTTGTAATTATTTGTTTGGTCCAAAATATTGTTTGTGTTGTCATGAGTTGTCACGACTTGAGTTGGCTTTGTCCACGGCGTAACCGTCTTTAAATAAATACTTTTTGAAATGTCTATGGGAAAAATGCATTGGGATTCATTTCCTGGACCATGGTAGGGGGCTCTATAGCCTATAGGTATTAGGTAGGCCTACCATTACAATCCCTTTGTTCTTCTGCTCATCTTCTCCACTCATTTCCCCCATCAGAAAAGTTGAAGTAAAACTGCTCTGCTGCTTCATTAACGAAACAAATCCAAATACATCCAGTGGCGGCCTTATATATGTTTCAATCGTTTCAATTGAAACGGGCCTCGAGCATCGGGGGCCTCCCGATTACCCCCCCCCCCCCCCAGAAAAACAGTTCAGTGTGTGTAAAGGCGGGAGGGAAGAATGGGTAAAAGTGGGAAAACTATGGAATCAGAACAGACTCATTATTATCTGTATCCGTATAAACAGATTTGTATACGTATAGGCAATTCGTAACAAACAGTATGCAAGTGTAAATCAGATTTGTATCTGTAATGTACAATTCGTAACTCTTATTCTCAGATTCGTAATTCAAATGTTCACTTCTGTGTCTCAAATAACCACTTTTGTGTCTCAAATACCCACATCTGTGTGTCAACTTATACATTTTAGAAGGAGATTTATTTGTGACTCTCCACTGAATTTTGTGAGTAATTATGAGACTCTTTTACCTCGCTGTTAGTCATATGATTTGTAACTTGTAAGAAATAAAATCACCTATGCACGCACCAGATTTGTACTCGTATAGGCAATTCGTAACAAACAGTATCCAAGTGTAAATCAGATTTGTATCTGTAATGTACAATTTGTAACTCTTATTCTCAGATTCGTAATTCAAATGTTCACGTCTGTGTCTCAAATAACCACTTTCGTGTCTCAAATACCCATATCTGTGTGTCAACTTATACATTTTAGAAGGAGATTTATTTGTGACTCTCCACTGAATTTTGTGAGCAATTATGAGACTCTTTTACCTCGCTGTTTGTCATAGGATTTGTAACTTGTAAGAAATAATATCACCTATGCACGCAGAGTCATTTGTGTGTCAACTTAACTCAAATGTAGCTGTTAATTTGCACGGATGTGTGTGAGTATTTTTGAGACTGAGAGAACAGTCTCATAATTATCTGTATCTGTAACTACAGATTTGTACTTGTGCAGTGCAATTCGTAACTATAATTGTCAGATGTATCTCAAATCTTAATTTTTAAGTCATATATGAACATTTGTAAGTCAACTTAGAAATTCTAAACGCAAATGTAGCTGTTAATGTCCACGGATGTGTGTGGCTAATTTTGAGACCGTTGTACCGTAGTGTGTTCACACCATGATTGACTCGTGTAGGGAGCAGTACCGAGTACCTCCAGTAGATGGCGGACATGCACCATTGGAGTTAGATTGGAGGATGGAGAGAGATGAGAAGGTAACGGCTGCAGCTTGCAGGATGTGCCTGCAGGGTGTGCCTGCAGGGTTTGCCTGCAGGGAAACCGGGCGGAAACCCTGCTGTCTGCGTTGCGCGCGTTTTAGAAGCCATGTTACAGTACATTCTGCCTTCAGTAGGACAAACACTGCAGGTAAAGTCGAGGCGCTGAAACTACGAGACGAGTCGATATGGATCCGGGACGCCAACCTCCTCCGGTAAGTTAATGGTTTAACTTTTATTCGACACAATTACTAGCATTATCCTTCGTTCGTCAGTAACTGAAAAGTATATTTGCAGCATTATTGTTGTTCCCGTGTCGCTCGCTACTGATCACACGAACGCTAAGCACTCATTTGTAGGCCTTCCCTACAAGTAAAGGGATGATTTAAAACATAATATTTAGACTAGCGTATGTTCAACCACATTTCCGACCGTTGTTTCCGCATGTCGGACTAATGCTCCGTCGGATCCCGTTGAGGTGGCGGTCTGACGGCACTTTCCTAAACTCTTTCAACCATATACTTTCCTGATGTTCATAGATGTATGATATCTATGTATGCTACGACAAGGCAATTCTAGACATTTAGAACCCCTCACTGGTTTAATATCCACGTGGGATAATTCAGTTAATCAGAAGGTCCCATGGGCTATGTGAGGACGTTAGCCAGAGAATATTTGTAGCTGAGCACTCTAAAGCACGTTTGTTATTGTTAGTACAACTTTAATTGCCCGGAACTATTTAATCCATTACATTCATGCGCCCAGTCGATTTATAAACACGGACGCCTTTTCCGGACGGACCGGCCGGAAGTTCATGATGTTGTGTAGCAGCTAACAATAGCCACAGCACTTTAGAGTCGATCGACAACAACGGGAGACAAGAATAAATCTATCGAGACTAGCGACTGGACCGCGGAGCGCCGTCTAACACAGGATCTTTTTTCAGAAAAAGACGGGATGATTTAGATCGCGATTTATGAACGTTTTAAGATTTTCGTTTACATCAGCTAAACAGAGGAGGGAGTTTTTTGATGACGTCTCAGTCTTGCGCGTCACCGAGGAGAGCCCAGCAGGCGCGCCTGGGCTATACCTATGGCTATACAGCCAGGCGATCTGTTCTCGTATCAATAAACTTCGTCTTTAGGACAATACTTCGTCCTGAGCGGCGGGCGTTACTAATAGAAAGGACAAAGAAATTCGTCCTGGGCGATTAATCTGGTAATAGTAGCTCATTTCTCACCAATGTTTTCCGCTGCATATTTGAATGTACTGTTTGAGTGTAAAACTAGTAATGCACCGTGTGGATGTCATCTTAGAACCTGACACAACAGGTGGAGGCTGCAACAAGAAACCTGATGGAATTAATCAGCAGAGAAGTTCTCTCGAATGGGTCACCCAGTACCGCTACAGTACCAGCTGCCACTCCAAGGGCTCCAGAAATGCCAGGGCCCTACCAACGTCCTGTGAGTGTGAGCAGGGAAGATACCCGGGAGAGTCGAATGCAAGTACAGCTGACAAAGTGAGTCCTCACTCATCAGGGAACATTTGACCTCTTAATATAAGCCCTATTTGGAAATATAAAAATATATTTTAAAATAAATGATCGAGAAGCTCACACTGCATCGTAGAGCTATTTTTGAAGTTGGGGGAAATTCTTGCCTATAATAATAATAATAATAATAATAATAATAAAGCAATGCCAGGGTTTAAGTGGTAAAATGTATGTACTTGCATGATTAGGTAAATTTGGCTGCAAAAGTGTGGGTCTTAAAATGTGGACATTACCAATGTAACCTGTCCAGGGTGAGTCCCTGTTGTTTGATTTCGTAGAAATGTAATCTTCAGGCAACTGTGTATCTGATCTGTTGGGAAACCACACTGTTTATGATCATAACGTTTTCAAATAATCATTTTTAGTAAAGGGTAGTTTATATAAGGAGTACTCCGATTTAGAACAATAGTAGAAGTGATAGCAGGACATCCATGCACTTTTATTCCACCATGTAATTGATATGCAATTTAACGTTGTCACTCTTTCTTCCTGTATAGACAATTCCCTGCCATGTTTAACAGGAAACGAGACTCAAGAGGACGTAGTCGGTTCAGTGGTCCTGTTCATCAGCCAAGCCCAGTAAAAAGCACATCATTTCACATCTTTGTTCTGCCTGCTCCAACTGATAAAACTCCAAAGGCTTCCTTCGAACTGACTTTGTCCCTAGCTGGATTGGGGAAAAGACAGGTCTCCATTCCTGATGACAGTACGCACCAAGAGGTAAGATGCTGTTACTACGATAGTTAAAGGAGTAGTTCACCCAAAAAAGGACTTATTTTCTATCAATTACACACCCCATTAAACATTGAATTCATGTAGATTTGTTTGTTTTTGACTTATTCCTGAGCCAATAATTTGATGACTGGGTGCATTTCCGCATTTTCCGGTAGGAGACTCAAAGAGTCTACTTTGAGTCTACCGGATACATTAGCATCAGTTTAGTTTCAGTTTATTTTTATTTATAGTGCAACATCACCCCGAGGGGTCTCTGTGCAGGTCATACAGCGAAAACATCATACAACAAAAACAATAGCAATAAACACTAGCAAAAAACATAGTAAAATGTGCCTGCATGCATGGTCAAACAATTACTACAGTATGTGTACATACTGTATGTGTGTGTGTATGTGTATGTGGCAGTGCACAGCTTAAAATAAAGATTACAGAGCAAGATAAAAGAAAATAAATTTTAGAACAATGTTAAAAAAGCACAGGGCAAGAGGTCATAGCAATGAATAAACTAGGGTGAACCATAGTGCAAGCCTAGATTTAAAAACTACTAAAGGTAAAAATACTAGCATCTTTCCACAACAACAAAAAAAATCTCCATGAATTCAATGCTTCATTTGGTGAGTAATTGATCGAAACTACTCCTTTATGACAGTAGTGCTACATATTACGCATCTGTGATTGGCACTGATCTGGTCATGTTTGGGCATCACTCTATTTATATAGATTGAAAGAGCACTGCAGGAGGAGTTCTCCAAATTGAAGCAGCTGACGGGAGGGTGGATGTTTTTCAAATCTTCAGGTAAGACTGAGAAATAATTGCTGGACCAAAATAATGTTTCTGGCTCCATCAGACACATGTATGAGTGTCATGATCGGGGGTTGTTATTTTGAATTTCTTTGGAAGTATTCTAACTTGAGCAAAATGCCATTATTTAAAGGGGGAAGTGGTCAAAGAAAACTGTCCAACATCACACCTGAGAAAGATGGGTACTCTGCAAATACAATGAAACAGGCATCAAACAACGGAAAGAATACGCTTTATGTTATGCCGCTACAAGAACAGTTATCCACCTCGCCTTTGCCTCCGGATGCTCCAGAATTCGAAAAAATGCCGAGAGCTTCCTGCATGAAATGTGATTCCAGTATGCCGCTGCAGATGCTCCCACTACATATTCAAGGCTGTCGGGTGACGGAAAGTGTAAGTTTTATGTCACTGGAACTACAGTTTTTGCATATAATGTGGCAATAGAACACAATTTGAACCACTATACGTTTTGTGCGTGTGATTTTTCTTTCACAGGATCAAGAATCTGAAACTGAGGACACTTTGGAGGTGGATAATGCTGATGCAACCGGATTGGATGCGGTTGAATTCACTGATGACCCGATTGGGGGGGTTGAATTCATTGATGACCAGAGTGGGGTAACGTTTTGCGTTTTCTGTGGAAAGTAGTCTTTGTGGGGGAGGGTATTGTTAATTACTTGTGAGATATATATATATATATATATATATATATACACACACACACACACACAATTGTGTTTGTAATCATAACTGTCTTGTCAGATTTGTCCAATCTGCCAGAGGGAATTCCCAGTCAATCTTCTGCCAGTTCATGCCAGTTTTTGTTCCGATGGGTAAGGACAAAACCTCTACTGTGTAACTGTTAAAGACATGTTCATGGTGTCCAAGTTGATGGCAGCTATTACTACTTGCTGTTTTGTTTAATAGCTAAATGTAATATCTTGCCATAAGAATGGCCCATGGTCTGTTTACTGCTTCCTTGGCACTTGTGTCATACATTGTACAGCAATTTCACTAGACTTGAAACACACTGTTTAGACGGGATGCTACAAATGTTACACTATATATGGTTTTGCCAACGGTTCTCAGACTTTCTTAAGTAACCACTACAACCACACACCATCTGAATGTTGGATGTTATCTAATAAATAACTATTTGTTATGGTGGGGAGAGTAAAACTATGGCCATTCTAAGACCCTAAGCTACCTTTTTTAATGTTAAAGAAACTGAAGCCTTTTAACTTATAAAGGGGTACACTTGGGTACCATGGACCACAATTGGGTAACTAATGGTTTTGTTATAAATGTAGTATAGTACAGCTGCTTGACTGTGTGTTTGTTTTCCGGATCAGGAGGACTGAAGAACCAAGCACTTCAGGAGTTGGCACAGAAAGACCCTCTACTTCGTCTTCATCTGTCAGGCCAAGGCTCCCACAACCAGATGAACCAAGCCCTTCAACTTCTAGCAGCAGCCAATCAACACTGGACAGAAGACATTGTGGTACGTGGATGGCGTTTGCTTAGGTGAAAATGTGTATCGACTTATTCATGTTAATGAAGATGCATTATTAATATGATTATAGGTGGAGTAATGTGTATTATTTGACCAGTTCGCCCATACAGTGTAATGATTGTCTTGATTTCGCTCAGCCAAATGTGTTACTCTAAAACAGCTCCACAACCCACAACTTAGATTTGAACATTCCCCTTTGTATGAATCTTGCTGTACAGACATTTTGGTAGTTGCAAAATCACAAGGAATCTAGTTCCCCATGCGTGTATGTATAGTTGACCTCTTCATTGTAGTACATGTTATGTGATTGAGTAAGCATTTTCTCTTTTGGCCATCCAGTATATAATTCACAGAACATATGATATTTTTAACAGTATTAAGTTGCAGTGAGGTGAAAATCTAATCTTTAATCAAGTTCAAAGTTCATATATTGTTTGGTTTTCTTTTTGGGCTAATTGCCTTATTTGATTGTTACATGACATGTGCATTAATTTTTAGAGTGGAAAGCTGAACCTGACACACGAATCGCCTGTCATATGTTCACACAAGACCTACTTGTCAGAAATGAAGATGCACCAACCCTGACTCTGCGTATTGATCTGAGGGAGGACCCAGATGAGCAAGAGAGTGCAATGATTCACTTCTACAAGCAAGAGGGCGTACAGTGGGCTTCTCCAGTGAAGTTCAGGCTTCTAGGTGCTTTATTATTTTGTGTATTCGACCATTCAAAAATTCTAAAAATCAACTGCTTCTTATATGGGTTTTGCTATAAAATGTACAATTTGTAGGAGACATTGCTGTGGGAAAAGGTGTGACCAGATACATCCTTTCACTGATGATGAAGAAGCTTAAAAATGGATTCCAACTAAGCCAAGGTTTGTAATTAATTGTGAGGAGGTTTTTCAGTCAACTGTAAACTTTAAAAAAATAGACTGATAACTTGTGTGTGTTGATACCCATTTAGAAATTAGACCTAAGATCAATTCTAAAAACGCCTTCTAAATCCTGAAACTTCAGATTTTAATTAAAAATTGTATTGAACGGTATAACAACGAATAGGGGTTCTTGTCATAATTACCCCCCCCCCCCCATTATTTCTTTTTTCCAAGGAGCTACAACCTTAACCAGGCTATTTGAAGGTGAACCAGATCACCTTGTCCCTTCGGCATCAGCAATGCTTGTAGATAGTGAGCTTTTAACCATGGCAGGAAGAATGATTGGCCATTCCTTCCTCCATGGAGGTCCCAGTCTCACAGGCCCTAGCCCAGCCTTTATTCATTACCTCACCGGTGGCACAGAGGATTCAACGGTGGCACTGTTGACCCTGCAGGACTGCCCCGATCTGGACCACCGGGAGACAATTGAGCTGGTGAGTTCTATGACCGTTTTCAACACAAGGTTTTTCACTTTGGACAGATGGAGTATGTAACCACCTTCTATCTTACAGCTGTCCAGTGACCGAGAACTCACGGAAGACGAGAGATCTTCCGTTCTGAATCTGTGCCTGGCCTGGGACTTTGAGGGACCAACACCGAGCAACAGACTGTGGCTATTTCAAAGCCTCCTCATGCATGCAGTAAGTTATGTCACCCATATGATACACACTGTTCTGGTATTCAAAAATATATTTGTACAAAATTTCAAGTGGATAAAGTTGATTATCACTGTTGGGCTACGGAATCAGAGGAACCGGTGGTATAACCGGTGGGATAAAGGTTGGAGTTGTTCTCATACCTTAATATTTCAAGGACCACCATCACTCTGACAGTGTACATTACATTTGTACACAGTTATAGATCTGTAAGTGTCCATTCTCCTCAAGGACACTTGAGGGGACTCCCTCAAGTAACCTCACTTTGAGAACCACTACAGTGTATGCAATACTGTACATTATGCATGCTTGAGTATCTAAAATGATAATTAATGCAATTATTTGTATAGATATGTATGTATAGATAAAAAAGAACACCCAACTACAATCTTAATCTTGATAAAGGGTACACTTTATTTAGCGCCTTTTTAAAGTTTTAAAGGAAGCACTTTACAATGTGCATTACACGATTGTGGAAGAAACCATGCAAGGCCTCAACCTGTTCATCAGGAGCAGTTAGGGTCATGATAATGAGTATCTTAATTTGATTCATGTATCTGGCTAACCTTTTGTTTTGAAGGTCATTAGGCGGGTATCCCGCCAAGTCCAGCAGCTAAGGAAGGGCCTTAAAGACGCTGGGATCTGGCCACTAATCTCCAGCAGAGAAGATGTGGTCAACATTGTATTCCAGAGGGAATCCGAAAACATGCTCACACCCCAGGTAAAAATGTCAGTTTGCTCAGTGTGTTATGTGGAGAAATGTTAAAGCATAAAATGGAGTGTAGGAAATGATGCATAAACTGGTATTTGCAGCCATTTGTTGTATACTGTTGTGAGTGAAGAATAGTGTCTGTATGGATATGGAAATGTAGCTGCTTCTAAAAATATTTTATTCTAATTACATAAGTAAGTAATTACACTTACTGTACGTTGTATAGTATGTATACAATAGTTAATTGTACACTAATAAGGCTGCTAAGCTACTCTACTTTGGTGACAGACAAGTTCGGCTATTGACAAGATAATGGGCTGGGAGGTGTCCATTTAAGCCCATAAGAAATAGAGCTTAACCCGTTTTTGTTAGAACAAATTTTACATTTAAAGGTTAGGTAATGATACCATGTCGTTTGCAGGAAGTCTTGCAGTGCATCAAGTGGCCAAGCACTGCCAGTCAAGATGATGATTCACCTCCCATCGAAACAGTGGCCCGTATCACAGGATTTCTGAGGACCTTCATCAGTCAAGGTATTGTTTTAGTTACTTGGGAAATATTTTGATGAGCTTTTGAATCTTGCTGTGGTAATGGAAGAAAGGTTGCGATATGTCAGGGAAGACACGATGTATAGACTGCCATGTACTTTCCACATATCGACAAGCTTCAGTTGTTTGACACACCCACCCATGTTTCGTTCCAAAAGTCATGTCATTCACTTCATGTTGGTCTCGTGTAAAATTCTCTCGTTTGCACGCAGCTCCCTCCATCACACTCACATGACATGTATATAAATATCAAGCATGTTTGATAATTATCAGGCGGTCAATGCATTATGTGAGCTGATTGGGAGGTCTAAGCTTTATTTGGATCCCCATTAGCTGCCACAAAGTGGTCACTAGTCTTCCTGTGATCCATACATTCTGTAGTGAGAACCTCACAACAGGATTGTGTGGCCATATATTGCACTTGTCAGGAGTGTTTCCAACCCATAATCTCTGTTTATCCTGTCATGTGGGCCCAGCTTTACTCTCTCACCTACCCAGGCAATGTTGCGGCTTTGCAATGTCACAAAAGGAAAAGCTTTATTTTTTCCTTTTGATCCAGAAAAAGCATTATATTTTAACTGATATTCTCTTGTGCTATCCAGCTTCTCCAGAAGACTTGAGGGACCTGATGAGATTCTGAATTGGTTGGGAGGTGCCTCCCGCTGAGCTGAAGGTCGACGTTACCAGTGCAGCTCTTCCAACATCATCCACGTGTTTTGAGAAACTGCGGCTTCCAGGGCACTACACAAGCTTTGAAAAGTTCAAAGAAGACATGATGATGTGCCTGCAATCAGTGGACAGTGGATTTGGTCTCATTTAAAGTATCTTTATGACTGGTGTCACTAACTCATTGCACTTGACTGACGTATTGTTGCAGCTACTCTTTTCCTAGTGTGTAGGAAATGAGCTTGTGTGCGTTTGTCACTACTCTATCAGGTTTGCTTGTTTCCTAGATTTTATCTGTATGTTTGGCTGAAGGGCATGTGTTTTGTTTTTAGGTCCTGCCTAAGGTGCTATTATTTCACTTGTAAATGAATGGCCTACTTCGACTGTTAAACAAATGTAGTAAAAATAGCCGTTCTACAAGCTCACTGTGAGCTTGACTTCAGATAGTGAAAATAGCCTGTTTTGGACATATAAGGTTTCTGTCCCACTGTGACATAGTTTTAAAATATTGTAACTATCCACTAGCTCATGCTATATATATATATATAGCATTTGTCATTAAATGACAATTGTATTATGTGATGTATTGTTGCAGCTACTCTTTCCTAGTGTAGGAAATGAGCTTGTGTCTACTCTCAGGTAGAGAGTAAAGGTGCTTTTTTGTAAATGAATGGCCTACTTCGACTGTTCAAGGTAGTAAATAGCCATTCTACAAGCAGAAAGTGAAAATAACCTGTTTTGGACATGGTTTTTATAGTTCTGAAAAAACTATCCACTAATATTGAAGCACACCTCGCCAAACAATGTTTTGTATCAGGTAGCTTCACATGTTCATGCTATAGATAACAAATGTATTTCAGAGTACAATATGATGTGACGTATTGTTGCAGCTACTCTTTCCTAGTGTAGGAAATGAGCTCGTCTACTCTCAGGTGCTGCCGTCTCCATATCCACGCACCTCTAGCCCAACAATGTTCTGTATCAGGTAGCTTCACATGTTCATGCATTTGTCTGTACTCGAGTACCATGATGTATGTCACTGCCGATGCAAATTGTGGACAGACTAAGCAACAGGGCCGGATTTAGCCAGCCCCACTCAGGTGGGCGACTCCGCCGGCGCGGGTGGGGTGTCAAACCCACATTGGGTGGGCAGGACGCACGTTTGGGTGGGCTATGCCCACCCCTGCCCCCCCCTAGAACCGGCCCTGCTAAGCAATAAATTGCAGTGATGGAATTAACTTGTCTTGTGTGTGGCCCTCACCCCAATGAATTGAAGTTATTTGAACAAATGGTATTGTGTAATGATGCCTATAAAATTGCAAAGACTGAACATTCCCTGTCTACAATAGGTGACAATGGTTAAGTGCAATGATATTTGAGCAACTACTTTGTTAGAACATGAGAACTTTTATTTAATCTACATGCAAGTCTCGGAATTGTGTGTCAAGGTTTTTTTTGTTTTACAAGCTACAACTCTACCCTGTTACCAAGCAGTCAAGACATATTGACGTACATTCAAGTAAACATCAAATCCAAAAGACTCTGATGGACCCATTGGGTCAATAGCATTCTTCAGGTCTTCCACTTGTTGCTCTGTGAAAGGGCTATCCAAGTTGGGGATGATGACTCCAGCATCTGTGTCAACAGCATAGCCACTTTCCTCCCAGTCAATTTCAGGAATGCCAAGCTAAAAAAAAAAAAGTTAAGTTATTCCTACAGTAGTAGTAATCAGTACACAGACATTTTAGTAGAATTATGTCTAAAATCATATTTCCAAAACGTTTCAGATGGAAAAAAAAACAGAGATGGTTTGAATCGAACATTTAGAAAAAGTCATGCAAGGGGAACTTTCTCAGGACTTCATGGGCAAAGAAAATCCACTTCAAAATTTCAAAATCGGTCAGCCAGACCGCTCCGACGCGCTAGTGTTAACTCCATGTTTGAACCTTTTATGTGTAAATGAACGCCCTACTTGAACATATTAGTGTCACATAAAATTATCTAAATTCATGTGGAGGATGCCCTCGCCTATGAGCTGGCACCAGTTTTAACTGCCATGTTCACTGAGGATGGAATGCAAATTCAGAAAGCCAAGTCCACCGAGAGCAGTTTGGATGGAAAAAGACACATCGGGCCACTGAGCCCTTACAATCTACCTGAAGAATACAAACCTGCCCCAGATGACATTTGTGCAATTATAAAGTGTGCATGCTGTAAGCAAGAATGAAAACCTGTGTATAGGGTTTGCCATGCACACAATGTTCTGTTGATGTTTTGGTGTAGAATGCTCACAATAGGCCTGAAAGAGTTCATTCATCAAGGAGATTTGGTGGAAAGGAGATGTGGTGGACATGACCACTTCCAAATAAGCATTTATTTTGCAATGAAAATGTGTTTGCATTTGCATTGATTATTGTTGTCCATTAATATATGGATTTTGCTGTTTTAAGCATGAAGTGGTCAATATCTAAAAGCGCCCTATTCGTACATATCCACATCCATGGATAAACACTAACAAGCAGATTTGATGCATTTTGATCTATATTGTATGGAATATTGGGGTTTTCGGGGTTAATATGCATGAATTAATAATGCATTAATCATAAATCTAATTCATTGTGCATCTCCCACATTCATAATGCATCAAATTGTAGAAAGCCAATTTGATGCATTTATACCAAGTATTTTGCATTAAATACCTATTTTGGGTGGATTTTCAGTGTTTCGGGCATTAAGAGGTTAATAGCAAAGAAATGCTCAAGGGATATCACTGGGCACCCTCTTGAATTCTTAAGAGGTGACCCCAAGCTACAAGAATCAGTTCAGAAAAAAACTATCTGACGAACCATGTTCACCCCCACGGCTCCCGGACTACACTAGGAGGCAGCAGTGAGGAGGTAGAGACCACTAGGAGGCAGCAGTGAGGAGGTAGAGACCACTAGGAGGCAGCAGTGAGGAGGTAGAGACCACTAGGAGGCAGCAGTGAGGAGGTAGAGACCACTAGAAGGCAGCAGTGAGGAGGTAGAGACCACTAGGAGGCAGTAGTGAGGAGGTAGAGACCACTAGAAGGTACAGACCACTAGGAGGCAGCAGTGAGGAGGTAGAGACCACTAGGAGGCAGTAGAGATGAGGTAGAGACCACTAGGAGGCAGCAGTGAGGAGGTACAGACCACTAGAAGGTACAGACCACTAGGAGGCAGCAGTGAGGAGGCACAGACCACTAGGAGGCAGCAGTGAGTCAGGAGGTAGAGCAGCAGTCTTGCAATCCGAAGGTTCCCGGTTCGATCCCTGGCTCCTCCTGGCTAGGAGTCGCGAGGGCCCTATCGTGCCTGTGTGCGTGCGTGCGTGCCTCAGAATACTTTGATAATATTTTGGAATTCATCAATGTCACTTGCACTTTACTTCAGAGATGGCAGAGATGGTATAAGTATGCCTAAATTCATATTTAGAAAATGTTTCAGATTATGAGAAAAACAAAAAAAATAGGAATGGTCATGAAAGGGGAACCTTCTGAGAGCTTCACGAGCAAAGATAATCAACTTAAAATAGTTTCCTGGCTGTGCATACAATTACTGCCTGTCAGTGAGTACTTTCAGCACCACGGACAGCTCCTCTCTATGTTGAAGTCTATAGTTTCTGACTTCAGCACCGTGGAGAGCTCCCACCTCTGCAGTGGTAGTAGTTATGAGTTCAGCACCACGGACAGCTCCTCTCTATGCTGAAGTCTATAGTTTCTGACTTCAGCACCGTGGAGAGCTCCCACCACTTCCGTGGTAGTAGTTATGAGTTCAGCACCACGGACAGCTCCTCTCTATGCTGTGGTACTATAGTTTCTGACTTCAGCACCGTGGAGAGCTCCCACCTCTGCAGTGGTAGTGGTTATGAGTTCAGCACCACGGACAGCATCTCTCTATGCTGAAGTCTATAGTTTCTGACTTCAGCACCGTGGAGAGCTCCCACCACTGCCGTGGTAGTAGTTATGAGTTCAGAACCACGGACAGCATCTCTCTATGCTGAAGTCTATAGTTTCTGACTTCAGCACCGTGGAGAGCTCCAACCACTGCTGTGGTAGTAGTGTATGAGTTCAGCACCACGGACAGCTCCTCTCTATGCTGAAGTCTATAGTTTCTGACTTCAGAACCGTGGAGAGCTCCCACCACTGCTGTGGTAGTAGTGTATGAGTTCAGCACCACGGACAGCTCCTCTCTATGCTGAAGTCTATAGTTTCTGACTTCAGAACCGTGGAGAGCTCCCACCACTGCCGTGGTAGTAGTGTATGAGTTCAGTACCGCAGACAGCCAGAAGGGAGAAGAGTTTGGGACATGGGGAGCGTTGTCCCGGCGTTTTTGGAGAAGGTACTTCCAGCTTCCCTGCGTTGGCTGATCTGAGTGCGCGGGAGTGTCGTCACACATGAAGGAGGCGATGCTTACTTTAGCCGTGATCTGTATCCTGAAATACTTGTTTCCCAAGCCTGCGCATCTACTGTTGCGTGTGTGTGTGTGTGTGTGTGTGTGTGTGTGTGTGTGTGTGTGTGTGTGCGTACGTGCGTGCGTGCGTGCGTGCATTAATCAATGATTTTCGTATATATTTGTTCTGTTTTCTGTCATTATTATATTTGACTGATGAAGACCTAGAGGGTCGAAATGTTGCGTTTCCTTTAATAAATTACGTCTTGTGGAGCCTTAGAAACTAGTGTGCAGATGTTTTTTTCCTCTTCCTTGTTGTTTTCCTTGATGCCTGACATTCAGCACCTGGGCCTAAATATTGGCATTGAGACTTCAGGAAGCTGCCGTGTCACATTGGTGTTTTTAGCATCCTCTGATGGACAGAAATGTGAATGTGGAGATGCTGCTGTTCCTTCATATAAGTTTCTATCCAATATGGATAAACTTGACAGATTGGAACTCTTGCCACATTGTCTACAATAGTAAGGCTTTTGTCCAGTGTGGATTCGCTGGTGTCTCTTCAGGGTTCATTAAAACATGAACATTAACACATTTTTTTTCTCCAGGTGTATTTTCAAAGCACATGGGAACTGAAACTCTTGTCACATTGTATTCAGTGGAAAGGTTTTTCTCCTGTGTGGATGCACTGGTGTGTCTTCAAGACACATAACTGACTGAAATACTTGTCACATTGTTTACAGTGGAAGGGTTCTTCTCCTGTGTGGATACGCAGGTGTGTCTTCAAGTGACCTAACTGACTGAAACTCTTGTCACAATGTTTACAGTGGTAAGGTCTTTCTCCCGTGTGGATACGCTGGTGTAGTTGCAAAACATCTAGACGACTGAAACTGTTGTCACATTTTTTACAGTGGAAAGGTTTTTCTCCTGTGTGGATACGCAGGTGTGTCTTCAAGCGACCAAACTGGTTGAAACTCTTGTCACACTGTTTACAGTGGAAAGGTTTTTCTCCCGTGTGGATAAGCTGGTGTGTCTTCAAGTGACATAACTGATTGAAACTCTTGTCACAGTGTTTACAGTGGAAAGGTTTTTCTCCAGTGTGGATACGCTGGTGAATTTCCATGTGACCTAACTGACTGAAACTCTTGTCACATCGTTTACAGTGGAAAGGTTTTTCTCCTGTGTGGATACGCTGGTGTCTCTCCAGTTTATTCAAATGACTGAAACTCTTGTCACAATGTTTACAGGCATGGGGTTTCCTTCCTGTGCAGGTTGTCTGATCAGTCTTCACTTCTCCTGGCTGAGTCACAACAGTCTCTGTAAGCTGTTGAAGACAACGCAATCTTGGTTGGTTCGTGTCTTCCTGTTTCTGGCCGTTTAGAGAGCTGTTGATCGTCTGACAGGCGGCGGTGGGGATCTGGCCTTTACTCTGCATTTGGCAGTCCAGGTCATTGTGGCTCCTCTTTGCGTATTCATGAAGGTATACCTGAGACGTTGAGCCATACGGACGCTCACTAAAGCCGACATGAGTCTGGGGAGACCTCATACCTTACAATTCTCAGAAAGGCTGCTATAATGGACTTTGTGTCCCAAAGTGTGACAAAATTGCTCTTTGAAAAGTCTTCCTGGGTCTTTCTGAAATCTTAAAAGTTTTTTCACACTTTATATAGGCTGAGTTCAGGGCTGGCCGACGTCACACACAATACAAACCATCACCATGCATGGTTAACAACACCACTCTGTTCAGGCACCGCTGCAGTTTGTGCATGTGTCCTGAATTTGGAACAATCTTATTGTTGTGAATTATCTGCAATGCAGATAATTGCAGATTCTGCATGCTGTCTGAATGGCAGCCTCTGGTGGACATTCCCCATTCCCTGCATCCATAATGAGACACCTGTTTTCCATCACACCACTCATTAGCCTATAACGGTTGCATCAATGACAATTAAAGAACCAATTATAGCAAAAATGAGGGAGGTGGTGGGTCAGTTCAGAATAAGAATAATTAAATAAATCAGTAAATAAGTTTAACGGTAATTTATTAAATCAAAACAAAATAATGATTTCAATAACAAAATGTTCACTTAATCAAATGAAAATAAAACAAAACTGCCGCAAAAGGTATGGGTGTAAAGTCCACTGTCCAAAACTAAACTAAATGTCCAAAAAGGAAATCAAAATGGCACCCAGTCAATGTTGTGTAGTGGTAGATCTCCTCTTACCACCCTGTACACTGTTTGGCAAAGTCCGTCCTTAATCGAATCCGCGCTCCTGAGATATAATCCAAAAGGGAGAGAAAGTTCTCCTTCTCCTTGGTATAAATCCAACACGATCCACAACGCTATAGCAAGACTTTGGAAATATTCCTCCTGCTTCTTAGCCTGTCTGTCTCTGTTCCCCTCCACTCTGGACTGCCAGAGTTCCCTCTCTCCAGGTGGCCCAAACATTTGTGATTGCCCCTCAGCCACCGGTGAGCTGTGGGCGGGGTCTCCCAATCACACCTTGTTGCCATAGCAACCCCTGTATCTCACTGGCTTCTTGTGGCCCATAGTCCAGCAGATAACCAGGAACATCTCACAGTGTAGTAGATAATAGAAAATAATAAAGTACATGAAAATTGAGCATAGTAAACAAAAAAATACATAGAAACAATGTGACTCTGGGCACAGATGTTACATATTCCCCTCCCCTAATGGAAGAGGCTCCTTGGGGCCAAAGTAAGCCTTCAGGTTCTGCACATGATACACATCACTATGATCTTTCTGCCCTAGAAGTGACACAGAATAGTTGACAGGGCCTAACCTTTTCTGTATCTTAGCAGGGCCCTTCCACTTAGGTGCGAGCTTGGCCATGAAACCTGCTTCTGCTTTGGACAGGGGGTGATCTCTGATCCACACTAGATCCCCAGGTTCAAATGTGACCTGCTCACGCCTGAGATTGTAATAGCGACCCTGTTTCTCTTGAGCCTTTGCCACATGCTGTCTGACACTCTCCACTAACCTCTTCTGTCTCTCCAGCAAGGCATAAGTGCTCTCTTCAGGATCAGGAGCTCGGCACAGGGCCCTCTCCAGTGGGCCTTTCAGTTTGCGTCCCAGGGCTACTTCTGCTGGAGTGAAGCCCGTGCTTTCCTGCCAGGCCGAGTTGATTGCGAACCGGAACTCTGAAAGCCACATGTCCCATGTATTGTGCTTGTCCTTGACAAAGGATGCCATCATTGTCTTCAAAGTGCGATTGATGCGTTCGGTCAAGTTTGTCTGAGGGTGGTATGCTGTTGTTAGCTTCTGGACCACGCCCCACTGTTGACATATCTGTGCCAGCAGCTGAGAGGTGAATTGTGCCCCTCTGTCAGACACGAGGTACTTGGGGGTACCCCACCTCGTGAAGATCTCCTCTATGAGTAAGGAAGCTATCTTGGGAGACTTCGCTTCTCGGATGGGGAACAGCTCAACCCATTTGGAGCAATAATCGACTACCACCATAAGGTATTGGTTGCCTTTCCTGCTCCTAGGAAAAGGCCCCATGAGATCAACACCTAGCATGAAACCAGGCTCCTTCACGGCAGTCGATTGTAAGTGGCCTGAGAGCTTAGTCAGTTGGGGCTTGTACTTCTGGCAGGTTATGCAGCTCTTGGTGTACTCCCATACATCCTTCCTCACATCTGGCCAGTACGCAACATCCAACAGTCTCAGTAGGGTTTTTAGCCTTCCTAGATGTCCTCCAAGTGGACTGTCATGGAAGTAGTTGAGGAATTGGGACCTCATTCCTTTTGGGATGAACAACTGCCATTTCTGTCCTTCCTGCTTGATGGGTACAATCCTGTACAGGAATCCATTTTCGAGGGCATAGTGGATGCGTCCGTGTTTGACTTTTCCATCTTGCACCTCTTTCACCAACTCTTGTACTTCAGGATCATACTGCTGAGCCGCAGAAATATCGGCCCAGTCTACAGGGAGGGTGCATCGGTGGCTGTGAACAGCACGGCTGACACAAAGAATGGCTACGTCTTCCTCCCCGACAGGTGCTCTAGACAGGGCATCTGGAACAACATTACATCGTCCCTTCCTGTAAATGACAGTGAAGTCGAACTCCTGTAGCCTAATTGTCCAACGTGCCAGTCTGGAACTCGGTTTTGGGTGGTTGAAAACCCACGCCAAGGAAGAATGGTCAGTAATCACCTCGAACTTCCGCCCTTCAAGAAAGGCTCTCCATTTCTCTACCGCCCATACAACGGCAAGGCATTCTCTCTCTGACACAGAGTAATTTCTCTCAGCAGGGTTGAGGACACGAGATGCGTACGCAATGACTCGCTCACCACCTTCCACCTCTTGGGTAAGCACGGCCCCCAAACCGATGCCACTTGCGTCTGTCTGAACCTTGAAAGGTAAACGGAAGTTTGGTGCCATCAGCACTGGAGCTGTGGTGAGAGCCTGCTTCAGATCTTCAAAAGCGGCTTGGCGCTCTGAAGTCCACACCCACGGTGTGCCCTTCTTTTTTAGCGCATTAAGGGGTGCGGCCCGTTCAGAAAATCGGTGAATGAACCGATGATACCAGCCGGCAATTCCCAAGAATCTTTCAATGTCCTTCACTGAGGACGGTGTCGGGAAAGACAAGACAGAATCAATTTTCTTCGCCTCAGTGTGGATTCCTTCAGCAGACACCTCGTGACCCAGGAAGGTCAGTGATCGCTGGAAGAGGTTACACTTCTCCAAGTTCAGGGTGAGTCCTGCACCCTGCAGCCTGGAAAACACCTCCCTCAGGTGCTGTAGATGCTGCTGATCGTTTTGTGAGTAAATCACAATATCGTCAATGTAGACAAAGCAGAACTTCCCTATCAGCTCTCTCAGGACTGTTTCCATGAGGCGTTGGAAGGTTGCCGCTGCGTTCTTGAGCCCGAAAGGAAGAACAAGGAACTCATATAGACCCTGTGGAGTGGCAAAGGCTGTCTTGTGGATGCTCCGAGGATCCATTCCCACTTGCCAGTATCCACTCTTCAAGTCAAGGGTGCTGAACACTGTGGCAGCATGCATGGACTCTAAGATCTCATGAATATGAGGCATGGGGTAGGCGTCCAAAGGGGTTTTAGCGTTGACACCTCTGTAGTCCACGCAGAACCGAAGCTTTCCACATTTCTTCTTCACCAAGACCACAGGTGCAGCCCATGGTGAAGCAGATGGCCTGATGATTCGCTTGTCCAACATGTCCTTAATCTCTCCTGCCACATACTCCTGTTTCTCCAGTGACATCCTGTATGCACGTCGACGGATAGGAACCTCATCGTCGGTTAGGATGCTGTGGGTAACCACTGATGTGTGGCCAAGAGAGTCTGTACAGACAGATGACCAATCATTGAGAAGATGTCCTAGCTGGCCCTGAACCTGTTCACTGGCAGATGCTGCTTGAACCAGTCTTTGCAGGTGGTCTATCAGACCTGGATCACCTTCTTGCTCCCTTCCATCTTCCAGTTGCCTACTGGTGCGTATACATTCAGCAGCAGGTACTGGGACAGCAAGGTACAGATGTGCACCATGCAACGGGTCAAGTGTCGAGCTCTGGTGGTTGAAAGGATGGTACTCAAGTTGGTCTCCTCTGGAAATGGCATAGCGGGAGTTCTTGAAATCAAGGATGAGTCCCGTAAGAAACATGAAGTCCAGACCAGTTACAACTGGAAAAGCCAGGTGCTCGTCTTTCATGATCTTGACATTGACTGTGTACTGTCGACCATGAAAGACACAGTCAATCATTGCATGACCAATGGCACTGTTGATCTTGCCATCAGCCAACATGAAAGCACCATTGTGGCAAGTCTTCAGTCCCTCACTGGGACCTTTAAGACGTCTCCACAAAGACTCCTGCACCAGAGTATAGGTACAGCCAGTATCCAGAAGACCCCAGCAGTGGTATGACTTCAGGAGCATAGGCAGCATGATTGGCTCGCTAGGCTTGCCTTGCGTCTCAGCCGACTGGACAACAGACAGGTTCCCAGGGGTTTTCTTTCCCCCTGTGGGAGGTGCTGAGGCTCCAGTCTTCTTCTGCTGCTCTGCTTTGTTAGCTTGTGCCCAGTATGTCTTAGAGGCCAACAGGTCTTTCTCAATGAGGGTCCCGACACGTACCAACTCATCAACTGATTGCACGGATCCCCTGACTAGACTCGCTAGCCTAGGGTTGCAATTGCGAAGGATGTGCTGGAGTATGGTTCTCTCAGGCAGATCGGCTTGCCACCTCAGACAGAGAGCTCGTAACTGGAAAGCAAAGTCTCTAATGCTCTCATGTGGTTCTTGTCGTCTCTCACGGATCCGTAGCTCGGCCTCTGCTTCATAGTCCTCAGACAGGAAGGACCTCAAGAAGGCATCTTTAAACTCTTTCCAGGTCTGCACCCGGCTCCGTTCGGCCTTCCACCAGTCTTTGGCCGTTCCTCTCAAGACTGAATTAAGTGCTGCAAGGATCTCAAGATCAGGTAAGGGGCGCACAGCCAAGAACTCTTCACACTTCTCCAGAAAGGAGATTGGATCCAGGTCACTTCCCCTGTCACCAAAACAAGGAAACTCCACCTTGACTGGAGGTTTCAAGTGATAGGCAGGGTGAATGACACTCCTCTGGCTGTCGTCTGACATTGTCTTTGCCTCAAAAGGAATGGGTGAACTCTGCTTTGAGTGAGACTTGGCAGATGCATGATCCACCGGCATGGGGGTAGAGGTGCTAACTGGCAGACGAGAATTCATCATGTCATTCATCCGAGCATCTCTCCGTTTCAAGCATTTCACCATTGCAGTTTCAAGATTCTCAATGGAGGTTGAGACAAGATCTTTAAGAGCTGAGCACTCCTTGTCAATGCGGTGATGAACTCCTTGCTCTCTTTTCTTTGCATTTGAATACAGAGCCCCAATATCTGTGCCCTGTTGCTGCAGCAATGCCTCCACTGCCACTAACCTTTGGTTGAATTCACCTTCAATGAGGGCTTTGGTGAGGTTAAGGCTCCGCTCAACAGCAGTGACTCTAGTGTCCATGTCACCATAATGACGGTACAGTTGAGTTATTAATGGCCCCACTCTGTCTTGTGATGAGGGCAGCTCTGCCTGTAAGTCAGTGTTAGTCACTCCACTAGCCCCCTCTGCAGGTTCTTGGACTGGGTTGACTGGGTTGGGTGGAGGAGGCTCCTCTACGTCCTCGTCACTGCCCTCTGGATCTGTATCACCCTCAACATAAAGTGATTTGAGGGTCTCTGACAACGCAGCAACATCTCTCCTAGTCACAAAAGAGGCAGCACTGAAATCTGGAGGCGGAGCTACATTTCCTGACCTAGGGTAGTGAGACAGGTTTGGTGGCTCCTCATCTGCTATTTCAGCTCTGTTCTCCTCATCAGACATGTTTGCTTAATTACTGAAAAGTGAAAATATTCTATTGAACTGACCAGTCCCTGTTCAGGCTCCAATTCTATAACGGTTGCATCAATGACAATTAAAGAACCAATTATAGCAAAAATGAGGGAGGTGGTGGGTCAGTTCAGAATAAGAATAATTAAATAAATCAGTAAATAAGTTTAACGGTAATTTATTAAATCAAAACAAAATAATGATTTCAATAACAAAATGTTCACTTAATCAAATGAAAATAAAACAAAACTGCCGCAAAAGGTATGGGTGTAAAGTCCACTGTCCAAAACTAAACTAAATGTCCAAAAAGGAAATCAAAATGGCACCCAGTCAATGTTGTGTAGTGGTAGATCTCCTCTTACCACCCTGTACACTGTTTGGCAAAGTCCGTCCTTAATCGAATCCGCGCTCCTGAGATATAATCCAAAAGGGAGAGAAAGTTCTCCTTCTCCTTGGTATAAATCCAACACGATCCACAACGCTATAGCAAGACTTTGGAAATATTCCTCCTGCTTCTTAGCCTGTCTGTCTCTTCCTGTTCCCCTCCACTCTGGACTGCCAGAGTTCCCTCTCTCCAGGTGGCCCAAACATTTGTGATTGCCCCTCAGCCACCGGTGAGCTGTGGGCGGGGTCTCCCAATCACACCTTGTTGCCATAGCAACCCCTGTATCTCACTGATCCCCAGGTTCAAATGTGACCTGCTCACGCCTGAGATTGTAATAGCGACCCTGTTTCTCTTGAGCCTTTGCCACATGCTGTCTGACACTCTCCACTAACCTCTTCTGTCTCTCCAGCAAGGCATAAGTGCTCTCTTCAGGATCAGGAGCTCGGCACAGGGCCCTCTCCAGTGGCTATAGCGTTGTGGATCGTGTTGGATTTATACCAAGGAGAAGGAGAACTTTCTCTCCCTTTTGGATTATATCTCAGGAGCGCGGATTCGATTAAGGACGGACTTTGCCAAACAGTGTACAGGGTGGTAAGAGGAGATCTACCACTACACAACATTGACTGGGTGCCATTTTGATTTCCTTTTTGGACATTTAGTTTAGTTTTGGACAGTGGACTTTACACCCATACCTTTTGCGGCAGTTTTGTTTTATTTTCATTTGATTAAGTGAACATTTTGTTATTGAAATCATTATTTTGTTTTGATTTAATAAATTACCGTTAAACTTATTTACTGATTTATTTAATTATTCTTATTCTGAACTGACCCACCACCTCCCTCATTTTTGCTATAATTGGTTATTTAATTGTCATTGATGCAACCGTTATAGTTGCACAGTTTAGGTGTGCCACATATAACCAGCAACTCACCCCACACTCCTCACTCAGTCTCCAGCCTTCACACAGGCAAGTCACATTATCTTTGTCTCTCGGAAGTTGAACAAAGGAAGAAACTTAACCCTATAACGGCAACCCATGTTCTGTAAGGAACGCATCACTTTGGTTATGTTTCAAACTTATTAACTTATCAATGATAGTATTAAGGTTTCTTATCAATGATAGTAGGAAGGTTTCTTAACTGTCCATAGCCCACCTCTGGAGTTGACACAATTGGTGCCATCTTCTAATGAGCATTACTGATGACCAATAGTCAATGCAGTTAAGGTTTAAAATGGGTTAAGTGCTCTTTTAACATTGCATTTTGAACATTTAGACTTTCACAGTGTTAAGTGTCACACAATGACAGGATAATTTGAGTGTCAAAGCAACGATTGCAAATTAATGAACTAAAACACACATGTTTAACCTGGGAAGGCAAGAACAGGGCGGGCCATCGAGCTTGGATGTCAATCACTGGTGGTTTCTTGATGATGATATCACTTCGACGCAATGAGAAGGTTTTGTCCATCTTCTCACCGATGACCTTGTTGTTGCCTTTCTTCTTGTGTTCGTAGAGAAGCTCCACTCTGACTGCTTCAAGGGTTTCATCTGTTTCACCAAGACAATGACGTGGGAGGTAGTTTGTCTCAGATTTCTTTGCCTTTTTCACATCTTTAGCTGGAGTCTTATTTGCAGCCAATTTTCTCTTTAGAGTGTTCACTTGTAGCTCTGGTACTGGTACTGGGAGGGCTCTCATCTTTGCTCTGTAATTTTCTATCTTGGTTCTATATTTTGTTAACCACCATTTTATACCATTTTCCGAACATCGGTCCATCAAACATGGATGATTCTTAATCAGGGCCTTAAACACCTGATCCTTTTGTGAGGTGGAAGGATAGGGAGTGTAGGAAAAGACAGTCTCTACAATTTTTTGCAGAATGTCCCTTTTTACTGTAAAAAGGTTTAACAGGGTTCCATCCTTTCTGTAAGCTTCATCCCCAGCTTCTAGAATTAGCAGAGTGTCGGTGGAGAATGTAGGTATGTCAAACACAGCTGGCCATGCGAGATCACGAAGGGAGGAGCTGCTGGCTCCTGGAAAAGCCTCAGTTGTGGCATCACCGGACGCAGTAGTTGTAAAGGAACAACCGGAGGAGCTTCTCTCTAGTGAAGGCAGGATTATGGTATCTGATTCAGACAAACTGGAAACGGCATCCTCCAACTCCTTCTCAGAGAAAGTTGCAGAACTGGACATCTGGAGTGCAACAGGATCCACAACTGATAGCTCGGATAGGTTGATCAATGACTGAGCAAAGGTGACCCTGATTGTGTATTTGTCCCCTATGTCGTTGGTGTCAAGGAGAGTGAAAAAAGCACCATTACATTCGTCATCCTGGTACTCAATGTTAAAATCCTCTTCAATTGCATAGGACTCTTTTAATATTTGCTTCAATTCCTCCACAGTCTGAGGGATTCCTGAAGTCAAGCGAAGCTTCAGTATGGTTTCTCTAAGCATGACACGAAGTATGGCAGACATGATGATTCTATATTAGGAGAGAAAACAAACAAAACCACAATTGGTTAAGTTGAATTTAGGACAGCAAGAATCAGTTAGTACAATTACAGTATATAGACAAGTAAGATGCGGGAAGCGAACGCAGCTGTTGTGGCAGTCTGACACACAGCTTTTTTTCCCTCTGTTTATTTTCTTTTATTTATTTATTTTAAGTTATTTTTTTTTGCGTGCATGCGTGCGAGCGTGTGTGCCACCGTGTGTGCCACCGTGTGTGCCACCGTGCCCCGCCAAATGTGCCCTTCAAGGCCTTCCTTGTTACAAGAATGAAGTAGACCAGGAATGTGCTGCCTCTAAAATGAATACAAGTGGATCAGGGCCAGCAAACAACATGAAGTGAGTGGTGAATGAAAAATAAAGGAGTACTAGTACCTATTCTTGAATAGGAATGTGACGTTTCAAGGTGACAAACTGTTTTCCATCAACATCGTATGCTGCAAGAGGGTAGGAGTCTGTCAATTCCTGTCACTCAAGGATGGTCACCCGTCTTGTGTCTTCCAATTGCCAAGCCCTAAGATGTTCATTGTACCATGAAAGTAGACACTTCACAGCAAATACAGGTTGGCCATGTACGATGAAGATCAGACTTAGTTCAACAAATCCCGGAAGCCCCTCGGTGGGCATCATTCCCACCGAGTAACTGGTGCCATAGCAAGTCACTGTATTGGCCAACTGAACACATGTCTCTCCAGGAAACTTTCTTTGCACTGCTTCCTGTAAGTTTTCCTTGAGCATATCCAAAGGCAATGTGGACAGATTTGACACACTGAGGGCAGGTTTGAGTATGTCTGTACCATGCAGATGGTAAGCTAGCATGATCTGATGCTTAACAGCAAGAGACAGTAGAATGTTGCGAAAACATCTGGTATGTCTAACAACTTCCTTAAAAAAATGTGTTTTGCTTCAAACCTCATGGTCCATAGATCTACAACTGGTCCAAAAGCCTTGATTAGCTGCGGATAATGTTCAAGGAAATGATGCTTTGGTATAAGTTTGGACTCCGGGAAAAGCTCTAAGTACATCTGCCTGTGTTCCGATATCAAGTTGCAAAGGTATCCAATTGTGTAATCTGTGTGAATCGGAGAAACCACTAGTTCAACAATGTCTTTAAGAAGCATTAGAAGATGCCATGCAGGTTCAGTCTCTGGCACTTTCTTACCAACAAGAAAAGGGAGCAGACGTAACAAACACCAATTTTCATGAGCGTTTCCACCGACACTCCTACTAGTGGCAAAGCTAATGGGCACAGGCTGTGGGCTGTCTGCTTTGTCAGTCCACTTGTAAGGGAACTTTTTGATTTCATCATTTAGATGAGCTAAATTAAAATATTTTTTATTAATCAGCTCTTTAAGGCACAAAGCCAGCTCCAGAGGTACTATTCCCTCAAACAGGTCGTGGAGCAAGTCTGGTGGATACCCTGATAGAACATGAAAATATTTTAATTGATTTGTTAAGGGACAGTGCTTTTTCACACCACAGCAGTGAGTGAGACTTTCAATAGCCATCTGTGCATGAACAGAATGTTCTTGCTTTGTTCTCTCTCTGAATGATCCAAGGCTTACTTATTTTTCCTGAAACTCTGACTGCTTCACCAAACACAATCTGCAAAAGTGAGATGCAGAAAAGCTTTCCACAAAGCCACCAATTGAATGGGCACCCACATTGCCAGCTAAGACACTAATAATAGTGCCTTTGATTTTCTTTCTAAGCAGAGGAATAAAGAGCCCTTCCTCTTCCAACTGGACAAGGTATTTTAACAGTGGCTCAAGCACTGCCTCGTAACCGAACTCCTTTACATCCACAGCCTTGCAAAGCACAGCTACATAAATTGACCTTAGTGTAGAGCAAAATTGTGATGGAACATTTCCCAATACACAGCAGTAATCTTGTGTTTTTTTCTTGAGGTTCCCAGTGGATTACAAACCTCAAAGACATCAACATAAAAAATGAGAGGAGGAGACATTTCTTCACTGGACAACAGTGCATTTTCTTTATAATGCGTGCCGTCATGAAATGACCTGTAACTGCCCTCATGAGTAGAGTATGAAGTGAACACTTTCTCCTGTATGTCTTTCTGGCTCAATATCTGTGACAATGACTGAAGAATGGGAATATACTGAAAGGTTCGACCACTTTTCTTGTCTAGGATGTATTCTACAGGCTCAACCACATTAAAATGTTTCTTATAAAAGGCCTGTCTTTTGTAAGCCGTCGCAAGACGACCATTAGCTCTTAGAGCTGTACTTATGGGATTTGACTCACTCAAATCTTTGACTAAATCCGAGACAACCAACTCTTCAAGCACACAATCGTGTTTCCTCAAGCATGACTTCACAGTATTGCTTATACCAGGACCTGACACAGAAGAAGATAGAAACTGGAGCTCCGCAACTACGTCTGTAATGCACGTGCTTGGGACATTACTAATGCTTTCTAATTTTAATAAAAGGTGGCCTAATTTCAGCTCAATTTCATCTTCTTTTAATTCTTCACGTTCATACACTCCTGAACCGTTATGTGGCAGTGCCCCTGCATCCTCATGTGCCATTGGCAGTGCCCCTGAATCCTCATATGTCTCAGAAGAATGTGCTTCTTCAATATCTGCAATGTTTAACTGATACTTATGCACAATTTCAGCACGGAAGTCACTTGAAGAATGTGCAGTGTGATTTCTGGATCTGTGTGATGCAAAAGTTCCTTTAACATTTGCCTCGTGATGACAGTCTTTATAGACACAGCGCACCATTTCATTTTTCTCAAGATGAACTCCAAGATGTTGGAAATAATCCTTCTCAGTGGAAAAACTGGAACTGCAAAGTTCACACTTTGCCTTCACAAATGCCTTCTTGTGATGACTTGTTATTGACTTGTTGACTTGTTGAATGTTGCCTTGACAGGGTCAGGGTGTCTGGGTTGATGCGTTTGAAATTTCGGAAGTGGATTTGGCGTTTGGGTTTGGTGTGGGAGGGAGGGAAAGGCAGCTCAATGGAAATGACTTTGTGGTCAGACACACCCATGTCATAGACTGCCAGGTTGCTGACAGGGGCGGAGTCTGTGATGACCAGGTCAAGTGTGTGCCCCTTGTTGTGTGTGGGGACATGGACGTGTTGTGATACATTTAGGCAGGAGGCAGGAGGGGTTGTCCACGTGGATGTTCGCGTCACCCAGGATTATGGTGTTGGTGGATGTGGTGCAGAGTGACGTGAGAAGGTCATTTAGTTCTGAGATAAAAACTGAATTTGGTTTGAGTTTGGGTGAACGGTAAAAAAGTAATATAGTCATGTGAAAAGGTGGTTTACATTTAACGGCCAGGCATTCAAATGAAGATGGAGAAGTGATGGGGAGGGATGTCAGTTCTAGCTCATTTTTGTAAAAAATGGCTAAGCCACCACCCACCCGACCAGTGCTGCGTGCTTTTTGAAAATAGCTATAACCAGGAGGACAGGCTTGATTCAAAGATGAATACACCTCGGGCTGGTGCCAGGTCTCTGTGAGGCACATAAGGTCTAAGCCTTTATCCAGAATGTGTAAATTGATGAGTGGTGCTTTGAGTGTGAGGGATTGTGTGTTAAAGAGTTGTGCTGTTGGTGAGGGGATGAATCTCTGTATGGGTCGGAGTACACTGAAATCCACTCCGTGTTTTCCAAGCTGCTGCTTGGTCCGTAGTGCTCTCGCTGTGTTTCCAGCGCTACAAACTCCAGAGGCCACAGTGCTCCGATGACGTAGCGAAGTTGCGACGGGACGTACGACTGAGCAGATGGATGTGATGTTGTGAACAGGAGAGGAGTAAACAAACTGTCGGTGGGTGCTTCTGTGAATGTAACGTGATCGGCGGAGAAGTCTTGTTTGATGACTGAAACACACTCTGGAATGGTGTGATTGTTGAGCTGTAGCAGCCGTGAGAGGGAATATGCCAGGTACAAGGAAACCCGACCCGAGCAGGTAGGCAAAACCAACGCACCGAGACTCTCAAAATAGGTCCAGCTTGTAGACAGCTTGAATCCGTAACTTCGTCGACCTGTCCTGAGAGGGGTAGCTTGCTGGTGGGCGTAAAGTTACCAAGTTGTTTAAAACGCACAAATTAAAAAGGATAACCAACCTTAAGACTATTCTTAAGAATAAAAACTAGACTAATAATAAAAACTAACCCTAGACTAGCTCCGGTGGAGAAGCGGCGACCATTCCGCGCCAGCGTCCTCTATCAACCGGCCGGATATCACTCACATATAATATGCAGTACAGTGGTTTATAGATACAATTCAGATGTCTATAGATGCAGCACAGTAGTCTAGATGCAGTACAGTCGTCTCATACAGATATAGATGCAGTACAGTGGTTTGGATACAGTACAGTGGTCTTGTGCAGCTATAGATACAGTACAGTGGTCTAGTTCTACATCTAGATACCACTGTACTGAGTACAGTGGTATCTAGATGTAGAACAGTGGTCCCATGCAGCTATAGATAAAGTACAGTGGTCTCATCTAGCTATAGAAACAGTACAGTGGTCTCATACAGCTATAGATACAGTCTCATTTTTACAATAGGCAGAAATTACACATTTGTACTGCATGTATAAAACGGCATGGTTCTTGCCCAAAACAGCATGAGATTGGCATAAATGTGGCATGTCGGTACAGGGGAGGCTTGAGGGTATCCATGTAACCCATTTCCATTCACATATATTGAAGTTACAGCTAAAGGGACCATTTGGAAAATGACTATGGCTTTTCTTTCTCTCACCAAAATGTAGTCAAACCTTGAATCAATTAGGTATTTACCCCCCTTCCCGACAAGGTGGCATGACAATTCCCATTGGAAACCTGAGGTTGTCTAGAATCAAATGGTATCTCTATCTTTGGTCTATCTCTAAATTTGAGCGTGCCACAGTCTCTGAAAGACAGTCTCGCCGGTGTTCCAGACAGCAATTTGGCAGGTCTCATATGGGTAATAAAACATTGAAAGAAACACACTTTGGGCCATTTTTGTTCTTGGGATCATCAAAATCTGTATATTAGAGGTCCTATGGATCCCAAAAATCCAAACTAGAAAAATAAATAAGGGAGGTGCGCGTGGACGCCTCCTGAGGGCTTCTACTATTTGCATCCCAAAACGCAGTTTATAGTTAAGGGATGCAATAAAACAACGACCTCTGCATCCACGGCTTTTTATTCTAGTTTATTTTGCTATTTTGCATTAGTTATAATAATCATTTCTTCTTTAGTTTTCTACATGAATATAACCACATCATAACCATATAAAATTAAATGGGAGTAAAATGCTGCAATTTGTAAAAATGGCAAAATATGACTCCTAAACGTTGTTGAAGATGTCCCTGGGACTCATCTAAATGATCATCCCTGCATCCCGGGCTAATAGTCGACTAATCGATCGGAACGGGTCTCAGTCGACTGACAACCTCTCAGTCGATGTTCACCAAAAAAACAAAAAAAAACAGTCGGGACGATTTTTTTCTTTTGGGCCGGGTGGAAAACCCCTCCGTTATAATGGTATGCTCCCAGTCCCCGCACCGCAGCATCGGGGAACACTCTGGCAGCCAGAGTAAAGGCTGGGAGGGAGGGACCGAGCCGAGGGAGGCTACTGTACTGTAGCCTACATGTTGTTTATGCTCCGGAGTCCAGACCCATGCAGTTTAATAATATACAGTCACAACAGAATGCACACTGCTGTCTCGTGTCTCATCACAATCCCAATGCGCCACCCGTGAAGTCGGGGGGGAAATAAAAAACAGGCTGCTAGTGTTAGTGTAGGGTCGGGGATCGTTAGCTTAGCGCGTAGCTACTGATTCAACCCACTGATTGAACTTCATCTCCGCCTGTAATCTAGGTTATTTTTTTATTGACAACGTGAACGAACCCCGACACCAGCGCTGCAAAAATAGACAGATCTACAAGCTCTCAACGCGTAGCGAACGGCGCTGCAAAAACAGGCAGGACGCGATGCCTTGAGAGCTTGTGGATCAGCCTCCCCGACGGTGCGGGGAGGCAAGAGTTCTCCGGGGAGGAGGAGAAGTTACCAGGGCAGGCTACATGTTGCTGCGGCTAACAACACTGTCACCAGCCAGTGGTTGTGATGTTAGCTTGGCTTGCAGTTGCAGCTGCTTGTCCGTTCCAACTTCACTTCATCTCCACCTGTAACTTATTTTTTATTTTGTTACCCTGGCTGCGCAGCTACGCAGCTGCGCTGCAAAAATAGACGGATCTACAAGCTCTCAACGCGTAGCGAACGGCGCTGCAAAAACAGGCAGGGGGGGGGGGGGGGGGTGTTCAGTCGACTATCAGTCGACTAACAGCAAATTTATTCATATTAATTTCGACTATACAAATCCTTAGTCGGGGACAGCCCTAAACTGTACACAGACAGAAATGGTAAAATAATATGACTATTGAGGACCAATTCCATATTGTTAATATGAAAGAAAAGAAAAGGTTTAAAATGTGTGCAGTGGAGTGAGCAGTAGTTCCAAAAGTGGGATCTGGGGACCCCCAGGGGTCCTTGAGGGATTTCCAGGGGGTCCCCTGCAGCTAAATGATAGTACCAAACTACTAACTAAATGATAGTACCAAATGGACCGTAACGGGCCCATTGGTTCCATTTGTACATTCCGAGTTAAATTAACATTGATTTTTGGGGGTCCCAGAGATAGAAATACCATTAAATGGGGGACCGTAGACTAATGCATGTCAAACTGGGGATCCTTGAAATTAAACAGGTTGAGAATCACTGCTAAAGCTGTAAAAATCTTCTCGTATGGGGCTCCCTAGCATATATTTTCAAATGGGGGTCCGCAGGCTAATTAGTGTCAATTTGGGGGTCCTTGACATGAAAACGTTTGGGAACCACTGAACTTGCACAAAAGCCTATGAAAGGCAGTTTATGCTGGGTCTACCCATCACAAATGTTGTTAATGTTGTTATATTCTGTTGTCGATTAAATAATCGTCCAAAGATGAAGGAATGACAAAGTTCTTCGGGGTGAAGTATTGAGAATTTATTAAGAAGATTCAGCAGAGTAACAATATACAGAGAGTGAGGAACAGGCCTCCTTGCCTGTTCCAGCAGTCCTTCCGGACGCAAGCCTCCCCAACCCCATTCTCAAACAGTTCTTATAGTCTTGTTTTAACAGAGATGCTATACTGAATGGTCGTATAAGGGTCTGTGCTAAAGATAAGGGCGACACACAAATAGTTACACAAGTATACCTTTGCTGACAGCGTGGAGGGGTCAAGTCAGCTGTTAGATTGACAGCTGCATGAATTAGACTGAGCACATTGGTGAGCAAAGAGACTTAATGGAAGGAAGATAAATACACAATAATGCATATATTTGGCACTGTAGTTGGCATTCTAAAACTCCCATTACAATTCTACATTGTTTTTTTATAAGCATCATTCTTCCACATTTGATTGTCGTATCCATATAACATACCTCCCTCTAAGCGTTTGAGGTCAGATGTAAGTTGCTGGTGATCCAGTCTGATGATCCAGTCTGTCTTCTCATGTATGGTTATCCAGGGTTAGAGGTCAGTGTCATGATCTTCATATATGGAGATGGCCATATATGTGACGTGTCACGAGGCGTGATGTCACAAGGCGTGACCATATATCAAGGCGTGGTGTCGCAAGACGTGACCATATATGGAGGTGTGGGTGACTAACTGACAGACGGGAGATTTTCATAGTAAATGCAAAGTCACTGTTTACTTGTTAATCAATTCATTATTAACGCTTTGTAAATGTTCTACCATGCTGTTCCCACTTTAAACGATATGCCTCCAAAATGCCTATTCAAGTGTTAATACATGCATTGTTAAACATCTGTTCATGTTTGTAAAAGAATGTTTAGTTGTTAATAAATACATTATTAACGGTTTGTAAATGTTTTCCCATGCTGTTCCCACTTTAAACGAAGTGCCTCCAAAATGCCTATTCAAGTGTTAATACATGCATTGTTAAACATCTGTTCATGTTTGTAAAAGAGTGTTTAGTTGTTTATAAATGCATTATTAATGATTTATAAATGGTTACCGATACTGTTCCCACTTTAAACGAAGTACCTCCAAAGTGCTTATTCAAGTGTTCATAAATGCATTGTTAACCATATGTTCCTGTTGTTTAGTTGTTAATAAATACATTATTAATGGTTTATAAACGTCTACCCATACTGTTCCCACTTTAAACGAAGTAGCTGCAAAAGTGGTAATTAATAGCATTATAAACGGCTAATAAATGCATTATAATTTCAGTTAAAATGTTAATAACTGTCTTATAAGAATCTTTTAAACAGTTAATTCATATTTGTAAATGCATTCAAAAACAAAGGCAACATACTTAAGTATGTTACTAATTGTTAATAAGTATGATATAAGTATTGTAATTACGGTGAATAAAAGTTTGTAAAAGCATGTATAAACAAAGACTACGTTTAACAAGCATCTTATATGTAGTTCATTATTGGATCTTATAGGATTATTTCATATTTGTAAAGATGTTTATAAACAAAAAAAAGTCAATAATTGAGTTATAAATAAGTTATTAACAGTTAATTAATGTCTTACAAATGTCTTATTAACAATTAATAAATATGTTTGTAAAAGTCCTTATAAATGCATATAAACAAATAATAGGGTTAATAAGTGTCTTATAACTAACTTATTAACATCCTTATAAATGCATATAAACAAATAATAAAGGGTTAATAAGTGTCTTATAACTAACTTGTTAACAGTTAGTTAATGTCTTATACATGTCTAATTAACAGGTAATAAGTGCTTATAACAAGGACCTTAGTTTAAAGTATTACCGCTTTCGGATGAATTTGAAACCAGCATGTCATATATCACGGAAATACGCCCTTTACTATAATAACAATCAGATATAAGTTTCTTGATTCCCGAAAGAAACAGTAATCAATGGTTGGTTACCATTTTAGGTTTAATTGATAGTGATTCAATATCAACCCATGCTGGACTTGGCTCTGTGGAAAAATAATGCATTATAGTACGTAGTTGCGCAGTCCAATAATACCACTGGAAATGTGGAAGTTTACCCTGTGTCATATGGTAGATATAATAAAGTCAAACGTAATCTGTGTCGTCTATTGCCCCAAATGAAATTAGATCATGCTTTCTTTAGCTTAGTAAAATAATGTAATGGCAAGGGTAAATGTATATTTTGAAACAAGTATAGTAGTTTTGGAAGAACATTCATTTTGATTATGTTTATTCGGCCTATTAGAGAAATTGGCATATTAGTCCATCTTTCCAATGAGTCATAGATTGACTGCAGAATAGGGTTGTAGTTGACTGGAACCAATTGTGACTAAATTTGACTGAGGGACTGCCATTGGATTTTTTTTAATGTTTCGTTTTTTCATGCCATATGAAAGCAGGGAATCATAGCTTCAAATTGACATATTGGTTATTTAAGACATGCTCTAGTATGTGAAGAGTCTCCTCTGGTGAAAAGTTGGAATTTGCGCGATGGCAGTCTCTCAGTCAAATCTGGTCACAATTGTCCCACATCAGGAACTATATTTATGCCCAAATATATAAAGCTATCTACTGAATTAAACATAAGAGACGTATTCTGTAATAATATATAATATATACTGAAAGTAATATATTACTTTAGTTACTTGACGTCACAGGGGAAGTTTATACGGATGAAACGTTTGTCCAGAATAAAGTCGGGAAAAGCATATATCTCCATATTTGGACAAGTCTGATGTCATCAAGATGATGCCATTACTTGTAGGTCTGTACCAATATATTACTCCATTCTGTTACAGAATAACGTTTGAGAAGTTGATATTTTCTTTAGTGTGTAAAATGATGAGGTGGGCTGTGAATCTGAACGGACCAGGAGGATATTATGCAGCAGTGACAGTAGGACACAAGGTATACGCGATCGGAAGGAGCAACAGCAATGTGAACAACAGTGACCAGGTCGAAGTTCATGTCTTCAACACAGTGTCATTGCGCTGGAGGACTCTGGTGACACCTGGAAGAGAACGTCGAAATGAGGTTCCCTCCAGGCGTGATGGCCACACAGTTGTGCTGATTGAAGATATCGTCTACCTCTGGGGAGGAGGATGTCTTTACTGCAATGTTCTTTATGCATTTGATGTTGATGACCACAGATGGTTCACACCCAGCGTTTCTGGGACTGTTCCAGGGGAGAGGAGAAACCACTCAGCCTGTGTCTCTGGGAAGGTCATGTATATTCATGGCGGAAGGAACCACACTGGACGCACTAATGACATGTACAAGTTGGACACCACCACAATGTTCTGGTCTTTAGTTAACACCAGAGGGACTCCACCTCCTGCTTCATCATGTCACTCTGCCACCATCATTGGGACCAAGATGTTTGTGTTTGTGTCAAACACCATCAGAGTGTTTGACACAGAGACCAACCATTGGCTGAGCACACCTTCTGCACAGCTTCTTCCAGATGTTCACTGGTATCATTCAGCCTTTACCTACAATGGAGAGCTGTACATATTTGGTGGCTGCAAAGGGAACCAGCACTTCAATGTTCTGTGGAAATTAAGCCTAGACAGCTTCTGCTGGAAGAAAGTTGAGCCCAAGGAGAAATGACATATGGGACATATGGGATGTGCTGTTGCATGATGGGAGATCGTATCATCCTCTTTGGAGGATTCAAAATACGTTATCTAGCGGCAGGAATGTACACAAAGAAAACTTCTGATGACCTGTATGTCTTAGACTTCAATACTAGCCTTAAGACATTATGTAAGCTAGCAGTTATTCAGTACGGTCTGGAACAGTCGGACCTCACACACGACATCAGGTGGGAACTGGCAGCCATGACTACCAACAACAACAACTGGAACAAATAGTGAGTGTTCTCACTGGATCTTCATATACTGGCAACACATGAGCAGCCATAGCTGAATGGGTAGAGAGGCCGCCCAGGGTTCGATTCCCGACCCCCACTATGTGTCAAGGTGTCTCTGAGCAAGACACTTAGCCCCTAAATGAAAGAGACTTTGTCATAACTAAAACCTTCAGTTAAAAATAATATGTAGTTGCGGCCCATAAAATTGAACCTGATTTTTGCGAACGCAGTGAGCATTTACTATGAGACCCAGCAGATCATGTCTGTCTGTCTGTGTGTGTGTGTGTGTGTCTGTCACGCTGTAACACCACCCGCCCACCACCAGAGGGCGCAGCTGTATCACACACAAAAACACACACACACATGCACACACACACGCACGCACGCACGCACGCACGCACGCACGCACGCACACACACACACACAAAACTTAACTTAAAAAAAACTTAACTTAAAAAAAAACTTAAATTAAAAAAAAAACTTAAAGGAAAAACGCACGCACGCACACACACAAAACTTAACTTAAAAAAAACTTAACTTAAAAAAAAACTTAACTTAAAAAAAAAACTTAAAAAGGAAAAACGCACGCACGCACACACACACACAAAACTTAACTTATAAAAAACTTAACTTAAAAAAAAACTTAACTTAAAAAAAAACTTAACTTAAAAAAAAACTTAAAAAGGAAAAACTTAAAAAAAACTTAACTTAAAAAAAAACTTAACTTAAAAAAAATATCTTAAAAAACACAAAAAAAAGAGAACTTAAAAAAAACCTTAACAAATTACGTAATTTATTCTAATTGTTGTTTTTGCAATTTACGAGCTGCGTTCGCTTCCCGCGTTCGCGCGTCTTATTTGTAATACTGAGTTTGTATCTTCCATATTTAGCAGTACACTGTAAGAAGTTAAGAACCAAGATCAGACTTTACAACAGTAATGTGAAGTCAGTACTGTTGTATGGATCTGAATGTTGGCGAGTCACAACCTTAGAGTATATATGAATAGAGACGTCACCCGAGTTCTCCTCCCATCCACTTGCATTAAGTTGCTCAAAAGCGCATGAGGCGATTTCACTCCTCCTTCCCTGTAGGAACAGAGTGCATTCTGGGATTGATTGGGCCAAACTCATGAACGCACTGCCATTGCACTGAAACCGCGTTCACGTGTCATCATGAACGTGCGCAATGATAGTCAACGGTCCAGCGCGTTCATGTGTTTGGCCCACGCTGCAATACCAAATTCGGCCATTATGTCCATTGCGCCTCAGGGTTTCCTCCGGGTGCCGTCTCTATGCATATATACTCTAAGGTCACAACTCAGGATATGAAGAAGATTGATGCCTTTCACAACCGATGCCTCAGGAAAATCTTCCGAATCTCCTGGCCTGAGAGGATATCTAACGTAGAGCTACACCGGATGACCAAGTGCAACAGCGTAGTGATGGAGCACCGCAGATTCCGATGGCTGGGGCATGTGTTCAGGATGGCACACGATCGTATACCTAAGGTCGCTCTAGGATGGACTCCTGTAGGGAAAAGGAAGAAAGGTCGGCCCAAAATAACCTGGCGCCGAACTGTGGTAGCCGAGCTGAAGGAGATGAACCTGACATGGCACAACATGCAGCACAAGACAGGTCCCGATGGAGGAAGATCGTTAAGGCCTTATGTCCCACCTGGGACGAAGAGGATTTTTTTTCTTTTTTTTTATCCCACGATTTTGTAACCCATTTTTCACCCCTGTGTCAATTATCTATTGTGATCCTGGGCTCTACACACCCTCCGCCAACCTAGTCCCCATATATGGGGGACATGGGGAGAGCAACGGACTTGAACTCATGCTTCCTTCATGCCTGAGTGTCCAAGTTGCTCCTTTACACCTGACAGGGGGAGTTTCCCTGGTTGGACGTAGCGCGTGGAAGGAACAAGTTATTCCAACCAGTTCCTTTCCCCTCCATCAGGAGCCCCGGCTGGCCAGGGGGAGGCGACGCTAAAATTGACATGAGATAAAAGCATTAGCCTACTACATATTTAGATCCACTCTTTCAATGATGCACGTTGCGTAATTTGCGTTGCCTATAATTTCAGAGCAAGAGCTAGTTAACATACAATACTAGCCTGCAGGCATTTAATTTATCACCCTAAAATGAGCTATTTAAAGTATTTTGGAGCGCATCCTTGGATTTCATTCTGACAAGCAGTCCAATGCGTTCTTTCAAGTGTATTCTCGTTAATTGTTTGTTTAGCTATATAGCTCTCTCTCCTTCGTAATATGTGCCCTTATTAGAATGTCAACAATAAGCAGCACGGCTATAATCAAAGCGAACGATGCTCGACTTGTAGCCTATAATGCCAGCCAGTGGCAGTGGGCATAGCCTACCAATGATCCACGATAGCACATGGCTAATTAACATATATTTAAATTAGGACCATCGTATGCAAATTAGCCATGCGGCATATGCCACATGGAAAGAGGTGCACAATGCGTAACATTTCGGCTGAAGCCCTTCACGCACTCCGGTGTAGACTGCGTGGTAGAACCCGTGCGACGGGGGACGCCACGGAGCAAGCTTATCCTCCGAATTGAGCAAAAAGAAAAAAAAATCCACACTGACAGTGTGGATAGTGACATGACACGCAGGGAATCCCGTGTGACGTCACGGAGCAAGCTCTCCGAATTGAGAAAAGGACAGTCAGCGCACCGTACCGTCGTATTGCTGACGGGCGTCAGCTCACGCGGCGGTGGTGGTTCTGTCTTTGACAGGACGAGCTGAGTGCCAACTCACGCGTCCGTGGTGTGGTTTCGTTGTTGAGAGCCGTTTTCGGTAATGCAGCGGAGTGTGCCGCAGCTGTCTCGCTGACATAGCGGGGCATACATTAATTCCACAACAAACAAAGTCTGGTCTCCAGTGCTGTGGAACCCAGGGAATCCCGTGGGTGACATCCCTGTGACATCACGGTGATATATCGTAGGATAATTGTTGCCTGGAAAGTGGACTCATAAATTCCTGTCCTAAGCATGGGCCAAACAGTGGAAATCTGCATGCATACACACTATATAATGCAAAAGGTTTGGAGCACTCTGTGCCTCAGAGCAGCTGGGAAGTTCAGGTGCAACCTCCTCCAGAGAAAGAGAGAGAGAGAGACTATAGAAGCTCTGCTGGCTGTTGTTTATTTATTTGGTTATTTGGAAAGATCCCCATTAGCTGATGCCATGGCAGTCAGCTAGTCTTTTGGGATCCACACAAAACATGTTACAAATTGCAAAAAAACGAAACAAAAACAGAACAACAACACATGAATATCAATATGTGACTGAGAGACAGCAGTGTAAATTGTGACCCTCACTTCTCAAGCACTTTACTATACTCCCCGTTTTTGAGCATGTCCAAACAGTTGAATGTGTATTTATTTAATATAATATATTAAAATAATAGTGTATATAGGTATTAAATGAAATGGAAACAGCAGGGGTTTCTCTTGGGCTGCGTGGGGCACATATGCCCACAGAGGTTGGCCATGACCAGTGGGTGACCTGTGGGGCCCCGGTCATGCCATAGCAGCTCACAAAGATCCCGCCTCCTGCATGAATTTCTTCATCTTGCCAGTTGAGGCTAGGAGGCTATGGGTGCCTGTTGTTTGAGGCAAAAAGTTAGCTGTTTACACTTAGCTCAGGCTATGGCTCCACCTCTTTTCCTGCCCGGCCTGGCGTAGACAGGTCTGTACAGATGGATTTTTGGAAGTTTACTGTGAGGACTACTTACAAGTATTGGACCCTATTCATCCACTGCACTTTGCAGTTCAGAGAGCTGCATGGCGCTGAGTCGTCCCTCTCGGGGTTCGATCATGGCTCGTTTGTAGTTAAAACTACCAAATCCCTTGGGTGTCTATTCAAACACCACACGAGTGTATGGCTGCCGTGGCAGCCAGCTTCCGTGTTCAGGTGTAGTAGCGCACTATACGGCGTCTTGCTGACTGTGTCAGTTGACACGACTGTGGTGTAGTTCCGTCTGTGGAACTTGGTTCAGTGACATTATTTTAACAATTGTCACATGTAAATGCAGTTTGAAATGATATACTCAACAAATATAGGTATGGTACTAAATATTTATTTTATTTAGAACCTTAGAGAAATAGAAAACACTACAGAACAGTAGTGATTTGAATATTTGCACACTAAGAGCGTGGTGCTGGTGCACACACAGGTGCAGGAAAAAAAATCTGCCAATTCCACATTACAAATACCAAATGTAAAGTTGTAAACATTAAACAATCTGTTATGATTCTTCCCATTCCCAGGCAGGCTGGTCTTACAGAGAGGAAGGGTAATTATAGCCTGGTAGAACCACTCCCCCTACTGGACAAAGGCTAGGGGAATTGGGATCAGAATATAGCTTTCAGCTGCCAAAAACAATTATAGGACCCTGAGCCCAGTTTTGGTTTTCCTTCAGAAATCAGAACTACTATTACATGAATATTACATCATTCATGACATACACACACACACACACACACTCATGCACACACTCATGCTGCATGCACGCAAACAATTTTAAACAAATTGGAAACTTTAAGTTTAAAGCTACAGCTCAGTAAAATCAGGCTCACAGCCTCACAAAAAAATAAATCTCTTTAAGTTTGAACGGTAGGCCTTAGCAAACCAATACAGGCCTAGGCCCTATAAATATTGGTTTGAAAATACCAATGTAACATTTTTTAAACTCTACTAGGCTAGCTGCAAATATAATGAGGTATAAAGAGAACATTGGATCACATCCAATTCAATATGTAAACACTTGATAAAGTTGACACTGACATAATGTCACATTTTACAAAATCTTTGCATAGTTGCAGAACGTCTTCTAAATCTAGGTTGCGTGCAAGATCTTCAACTCTTGATGGTTTCAGTGCTGCTCTCTGACATGTCACAATGTTCCCACTGGTGCTGAAAGCCCGCTCTGAAGGGGAACTTGTGGCAGGGATGCAGAGATATTTCTTTGCTAGCTTGGCCACTAGCTGGGAAAATGTGACTCGTTCTCCTGCCACCATTGTAGTGGCTCTGTTCTTCGACCAACGGGCAGTAGGAGATAAAGGTTGATCTCGTCTTCAATGGCTTCTCTGCTTGAAGGGGCATGGCTTCGCTTTGCTGGTGTTTCAAATTGAAAGTAACTGCTTAAAGTTTTCTTTTTCTTCTTAGATGCAGGAACCGCCTCTGGCTCTGGCTCATCCTGAGTGCCAGCAGCTGATGGAAGGGCCTCTCCTTCCTGGGCCACCATCTTCTGCAGGTCTGCAGCAGCTCTCGTCTTGATGTAGCCCACCTTCTCTGGCTTGATGTATGTGGTTTTGAACCGGGGGTCAACAAGAGAAGCCATGTCAAGCAAATCCTGGGTTTCCTCGTCATCATACTTCTCATTTAGGTATTTTAGTACACCTTCTTTGATGGTCGTGGTGAGCTCAGTGTCTTCATTCTTTTTCACGAGTAGATCAGTGTTGAACAGATCGACGACGGGTTTCAAGTAGGAAACACTTGGGTAAAGATCCCCAGACAAGGCATCCGTAAACTCCTTGAGAGGACTCAGTGCCCTGTTGATGGACTCCAGAACATCTATGTCCTGCCAAGTTGGGACCAGGTGACGTACTTTCTTGTCGGCACGGAGGACCTGTGCGATGGCTTTCTCCTGCTTGAGCACCCTTTCAACCATGGCTTGCATAGAGCCCCACCTCGTAGGGGTTTCTGTGATCAGATGATGAGTGGGCAAGGGTGGTATTTGTTCTGCTTGAGCCTTGGCCAGCGCCTTTCTTCTCTTCCATGAATTGGAGAAGGCAAGCACAATCTTCTTGCAGACGCCGACCACCTTGCTCGATCCACCTTGTCCAGTTTCAGACTATGCCCTGTGTAAATAAAGGAGAAGTAAATGTACCGTTCTATATCTTTTTTGTATACTGTGTAGAGGACAAGTAAAATGGATTAATTTCATTTTATGTTTTATATCTATAGATTCATATAAATGGACAGTTTGAGTATTTGTGTAAAGTTCACAAACATTGTGTAACTCAAACATTGAAGATAAAAGTGAGGACGCAAATTGTAATTGGCCATAATGAGATCATGTATTATGATGAATTGATAAGCGTGCCCCTCACTTCACATGGGTGTGATTTGTAGCTTTTAACTGGCTTTTTAACTATTGCAGGAAAATGTTGCCATTATGGGTGTTACTATAACAGTAACTGACAGTATACAAATGGAACTATATTTTATTTGTATTATTGTATACTGTCTGTAAGAGTTATTTTAATAATTTAAAATAAACCTCTAGGTATGTATTATGTATGTATCACCTCCTAAGCAGGGTGGTGAAGCAGGGGGGCCTTCCTCAGTGTTCTTCTCAGGGCCTTAAATGGGCCTAACTGTCTTAGGCAGATAGTCTCCAAGACTGGACTTCACTCATTGGCTTGTGAAACAATCCAGCAGGCATATAGGTGGGCAGGCAGGCCAGCCCCAACAGGAACATGTGCACATTCCACACAGGGCCTCGCTGCCGCATGGGCTTCGAGGTGCCCTCCAATCTGAGATATGTGGGACAGCCTCTTGATCGACGCTGTCAGCATTTATCAGGTTCTACCATAGGTATCAGTGTGGCAACCCTTCTCACTGTGCGTGTGCTTATCTCCGCAGCATAAACGCGATGGGAACTATGCACAAAAACGAAGGCCATCCACTTTTTACTTGTAAAACTGTGATGTCATTCTGGTTCTGAGAACAGGGCTTCAACAGTCAGCTGACCGAGTGTTCGGCAGGCTGACTTGAGCGGGAGCGCAGGCCCTGCAGACTGCAGTAACCTCGTTACAAAGAAAAGAAGAGCATTTCCTGAAGGGTGCCCTGAGGCCCAGAGGAGCTCAGGTTAGGGACCCAATCAGGCCCATCTGGGGTTAGCCCTGGAGGCTCTACGACCTTTAGTCAGTGAACCTGACATGCTCAAGACAGCAGTCTTGTCGGCGTCACATCTGCAAGGAGAAATGGGGGAGTTGCGAGCTCTGTCAATCCATAATGAGCTCTGCAGGCCTATGCCGGATGATGGTATAGTCGTATGCCCCAAACCGGCCTTTCTCACCAATGTTTTCAAAAGGGCACGTCTCAATCAGGTGGTTGAGCTCTGCCCTACCGTCGTCATACAGACAGTTCGACGTACAGAGATGGAGTCGGTCCCCACTCTATGTCGGATGTCAGGGCCACACAAGGCCCACAGAATAACGGACCAGCTCTTTGAGTGCTTCAAGTGAGAGTGCATGGATCACAGAGGTTATCCAGCAGGATGGCGTCTGGCTGTCCGGCCGTTCCAGGGGTTGTAAATACATTACATTGAACATACATGATAAATAATTCAAAATTCAGTATGTGCTGGGTCGGAGCCCACTGGTGTTGTCTTTGGGGTTCTGGGACTGCTTCGCTTCCTCACGAGGTGTCTTACAGAGTTCCCCATACATATGAAATATGTTGGGTGGAGAGATAGTCTCGATACGATAGAGAACGTTTGGTTACGTTGTAACCTTTGTTCTCTGAGTGAAGAGACTATCTCTCCACCTCGATGTCGCTCAGAAGTGGTGTCGATCAAGTAAACCAGTGTAATCACGCACACCTGGGCCTTATATACCCGTGCGTGCCAGTACAACTGGTGTGTCTTAAAGAGATATCCACGTCACGAGTGAGGTGGGGTCATTTCCCCATACATATGAAATATGTTGGGTGGAGAGATAGTCTCTTCACTCAGAGAACAAAGGTTACAACGTAACCAAACGTTATAACTAGTTAATAAATCATTCATAAACTGTTAACTGAGTTATGAATGACTTGTTAAGCATTTGATAATAGTTAGTTAAGGATTAATAACTATGTCTAATAACTACTTAATAGATTGTTCATAAAGCATTAGTTAAAGAGTTATTCATGTCTTGTTAAATATTTGTTAACAGTTAGTTAAGGAGTTATAAAACCATGCTTATTCCAAGTTATCCCAAACTATTAGTGAACTTATCAACTGTATGCTAATCATTTATAACTGCGTTATAAATATGTAATGATTATGATCAAGCCATTAGTAAATCACTTACTAATGGCTAGTTAAGCATTTGTTAATAGTTAATATATGTTATCTGGACGTTATTATAAAGTTGCGACAATTCCTCATTTACTCATGTTAATATATTAGGAATAGTTGCAACTTTAGAATAACGTCCCAATAGCATATATTAACTATTAACAATATTTAACTCATGTTGGTAAATGAGGAATAGTTGCAACGTATACCTAACTTATACCTTTTACAGATCGGAAATGGTTGGTACAGAAATGACTTGTCACATTTTTGTATCTCAACCTTATATCTTACAAAAGAAATACCACAGATGAAACAGGGAACAGCTTATTTTTATTCAATATATCAATAAAGAAGTGCAAAAGCAGTTGTAGAATATATATTCAAAGATGTGTGCCACATTTTCATGATTTTTCTAAAATATATCTACAAGCTCGTAGCACAGCACTCTGTGCCGCTCTATGAGCTCTTAGATCTGCTATTTTTCAACAAGGTGTTTTTTGTATCAGTCCTGACTCCTGATACAAAAACATTATTTTCACAAGAAATGGCATAACACAGCTACACCATGCAGGATCAAAACATTGGTATGTGGCCTGTATACTGCAATGGCAGCCTTCAGTAGTGTGTGCAAGGGCAGACAGCCTATACAGACACATGCTGTAAAAACAAATATTTTACACCAAAGTGCATCTCAGTGTTTAACACTACCAAGTTCATTCATTTAACATGACCACTTCAGAATTAACATGCATGCTATCGTTTGTAGCATAATGTAAGTCAATGGCATTTCCCTGTGTTTACTAGCATTAGAGCTAATGATAGCATATAGCAGTGAACAGCCTCTCACCATAGGTATTTCTCCACTAAACTCTCAGACTTCGATAGACTTCTGACAGTCTCTCTGGCTGCACCTAGCTGCTTCTGCATAATACAGTTGCTGGACTGTTTTAACTTGAGTTTTATCAACTTTTTGTAACTTTTGTTCTGAATACTGGCCTGTGGTTTCACTCAGTAACTGTCTCTCTCTAGGTGCTGCCACACTATCAAAAGAGCTGCACACGTTCTCGGCTGTAAGCAGCTTCTTTTTCCGGGTTTTTAGACAGCTGATGGATGGAAACTAAGCTCCACCTCCGCGGAAGTCTTGCGCGACGGCCAGATTGCAATGTGTCTTGCTGTGAGCTTGTACATCTGACATTTCTGGCAAAGACATCTTGTGTACAGATCTGGTCGATCAGGCTTTTTTTGTATACCATGCTACTGTTCATTGTGTTCTGTTCTGTGTAGCTAAGTAATGCTCATCAGAAATGCCTGTGGCATAATTACATATTATGTAGCCTACAACGGCTTTTGCACTTCTTTATTGATATATTGAATTAAAAAGAAATGTTCCGTTTCATCTGTGGTATTTCTTGTGAAAATAATGTTTTTTGTATCAGGACTGATATAAAAAAACACTTTAGCTGTTGAAAAATAGCAGATCTAAGAGCTCATAGAGCGGCACAAAGTGCTGTGCTACGAGCTTGTAGATATATTTTAGAAAAATCATGAAAATGTGGCACACATCTTTGAATATATATATTCTACAACGGCTTTTGCACTTCTTTATTGATATATTGAATAAAAAGAAGATGTTCCCTGTTTCATCTGTGGTATTTCTTTTGTAAGATATAGCATCCAGAAAAGCTAATGGGTGGAACAAGGTTGAGATACAAAAATGTGATATTATTTCCAAAAGTAATTTCTGTACCACCCATTTCCGATCCGTAAAAGGTAATTATACGTTGCAACTATTCCTCATTTACCAACATGAGTTAAGTATTTGTTAATAGTTAACATATGCTATTGGGACGTTATTCTAAAGTTGCAACTATTCCTCATTTATTAACATGAGTAAATGAGGAATTGTCGCAACTTCATAATAACGTCCAGATAACATATATTAACTATTAACAAATGCTTAACTAGCCATTAGTAAGTGATTTACTAATGGCTTGATCATAATCATTACATATGTATAACACAGTTATAAATGATTAGCATACAGTTGATAAGTTCACTAATAGTTTGGGATAACTATTAGGCATGGTTTTATAACTCCTTAACTAACTGTTAACAAATATTTAAAAAGACATTAATAACTCTTTAACTAATGCTTTATGAACAATCTATTAAGTAGTTATTAGACATAGTTATTAATCCTTAACTAACTATTATCAAATGCTTAACAAGTCATTAATAACTCATTAACAGTTTATGAATTATCTATTAACTAGTTATAATGGATAGTTATTCTGTACTTTCCGTGGCACCCATTACAGTAGGCCTAATTCAATTTCGGATCTAACTATCGGTTCCTACAGACCTGCGCAGTCACACGCTAATTATTTATTTAACAGTAAAATCCGGTGAAACACTGTTGTAAGTAAGGAGTAGAGCGTCTCTCTCTCTCTCACTCTCTATGCAGCATTGAGGGGGGGGGGGGGGGGGGGGATTTGCGTTTGTGGATAATGTTTGCGCTTCAAAGGCAGAGTCTCACGGCTGTACAAAGTTGCTAATTAAGACTGCACTCCCAACGCACGCATGATCAATCAATCACAGTTCTAATAGGCCTACTTATACTGACTGAATTACATCTGAATGGCAAAGCAATATTGACCCCCCCCCCCCCCCAACAACGATGATGATGGCTACTGCTAGTTATACATTAGCATGTGAGAAATTACAAGTGACCTTATATAACCATTCAGCCATCTGGAGTAAACAAATTAGGAGGGGTTCAGGTAATATTAACATATTTATGGCCAATTTGCCAACACACATTTCTTCAGAAGTTTAACACACACACACACACACACACACACACACACACACACACACACACACACACACACACACACACACACACACACACACACACACACACACACACACATGTTTTTCGGGAAAAAAAACTTTGTTTACAATGTTTCTATATTTAAATAAACTACATTACATTTGACCGTACATTTGACTCTTGTGTTATATTCTTGTGAAATATTCAGTAAAGTATTATTGTGCAATATTCAGTAAAGTATATAAAAGAGCTCAAAGGCTACATATTCAGTCAGACAACTCATCCCGAAAGTGAAGACAACTCACCCAGAAAGTGGCCGAAAGTGAAGCCATCTCACCCCCGAAAGTGAAGACATCTCACCCCTGGTGAGTTGTCCGGACGTTCGGGGTGAGATATCCGGACAACTCACTTGGAGGGGCAAAAAGGGTGAGTTGTCTTGTTACCTTCTAAAGTGTTACATGTGATGGGTTGAGAGATGGTTCTATTGTTCTCCTCTTTGGCCTATCAATTCAAGCAGTTAGTGGCTCCACCTCAGGCTCTCTAGTATAAGAAGAGTTGGTCTCCACAACTGCTCCAGGATATCAATCATTTCTGATCAGATCTGACTGTGGACTCCAGACTTCAGGTGAAGATGAACTCTATCAACCTCAACTCTGCTGAACAGGAGGAACCCAAAGACCATGGCATGTTACTAGCTGTCCCTGCTTTTACACTCCTGTTATAGTGCAATGGACATATGGATGTGATCAGTGTGGACAACACTTCTCTCAAATGTCCCACCTTAAATGCCACCAGATAATTCACACAGGAGAGAAACCCTATGGATGTGATCAGTGTGGACAACACTTCTCTAGAATGTCCCACCTTAAAGGCCACCAGAAAATTCACACAGGAGAGAAACCCTATGGATGTGATCAGTGTGGACAACACTTCTCTCAAATGTCCAACCTTAAAAGCCACCAGAGAATTCACACTGGAGAGAAACCCTGAGTGGAAAAGCTTTCAGTGGCTCGTATGATTGTACACAATGGATTAAAACCGTTCCCTTGTGGTCAATGTGGAAATGGTTTTACTATTTCAAGCAAACTGGAAATGCCATGTGCGTACCGCGGTACACATACCATATGTTTAGTGTGCCAAAAAAAAATAACAGTCCCTTCACTGCACCATGTTGTATTGAGGAATTTTGATCAATCATGTACAGGACAGCAGGACATGCAGAATGGTTAGCACTGACCCTCACAGAACATGTTTAGATGTGGTTTATCGTGTACATGATTCAAACTTAAAATGTTTAAACATTTCACTGTGGCCTGTGTGGGGAAAGCTAGTAATCCAGGCAACCTGATGTAAACAGCTGTGACAAGAGCTTTCTTGAATTATTAATATTAATGGACACACTGTAGGATAATTAAAAAACAAGATAATCTACAGTCTACTTAATTGCATGCATGTTGTGGAGCAGTATGCATATTGAGGACATTATTATAATGAATGGTACTGGAATAGGACTATAACGGTGACCTGTCGTTCTAAGTTCTAGTACTTACTGACTGAATTACATCTCAATAGTAAACCTATAGACCAAGCAGTTGCAAATGAGCCACCATCATCACACCTATACAGATACAGTTCCATACAGACAGCTCACAGAGGGTGATGGACCATCATCGGTGGACACAGGCGGTCAACAGACCCATCAGATTTCTACATCATACTGTGTTTTGCCATTAAAAAGTTGCAATGTATAGCATCCCACCCCTGTATATGGCCTTATTGAACATCAGCCTTGCAGGAGCATGATGATAGTTCAACGTTCAGGAAAGTAGTGAAATTGTTCACATAGGGTAATAGGGGTTCAGGCCGCTACGCCCCAAAAAATAATTTGGACTGGGGACTCGCACTCCTCCCGGACAAGCACTTTGATAAATGTTAGAAAAATAGCAATTTAAACTAAAAGCTCACAGCACCTCGTGACCTCGCACTGTGAGCCACTTGTAGATCTGTTATTTTCACAATGGTTGCCTCTTTCGTACACAATGTTTGACAATTTTGTATTACAAAGGTCTTAAAGCTCATAAAATTGTGACTTTAAAAACGTACAGATACCCTGCATAGGTGTAAAGTTGTGAAAATGCAATAAAATAGGCTACAGGATTGTTCATGGACAAGTTTCTCACTCTCTTGCATGTAGGCCTATATTGCATATTGTTCACAACCATATTGGTTGTGATCAACTTACCACTTTCAAATTTAACACTGGCAAGATAGATCTCTTTGCGGTAAAACGGTGACCCATCATTCTAAGCTCTAGTACTTAAGTGACTCAATTACATCTCAATAGTAAAACTATAGACCAAACAATTACAAATGAGCCATCGTCATTACACACAGTATACTGTGCCATACAGACACAGCTATGTACATTTTCAATGAGTCGATGGTCTGACTGGTTTGCATCAGAATAACAAAGCTAGAGGCCTATATATCTGCCTCTTAGCCAGTTCTCAATTGTAAAAGAGACTCTGCTCTTACTGGTTAAATAAAGGTCAAATAAATAAAAAAGTATGTATGTATGTATGTATGTATGTATGTATGTATGTATGTATGTATGTATGTATGTATGTATGTATGTATGTATGTATGTATACATACATCGATCCCACCTGTGAAAAATGCCATCAGACACCGGTAACACACATGTTTTAGTCATGTTCATCTCTGAGCACATTCTGGACTGAAATCTTTGAGACACTTAAAGTATTAACTGGGACACTAGCTTTTTGGCTGTTTGGCATTTCTCAACTGCCATTGTCTAGATCTCAAGCAGATATTACAGAAGTTACGGTGTAACCAAAATGGCATGGTATGTGTGTGTGTGAATAAACCCGAGGAAGGCTGCAGGTCCTGACGGCGTCACTGGACGTGTACTGAAGGACTGCGCGGACCAGCTGGCTGGGGTCTTCACCAGGATTTTCAACCAGTCCCTCGCCCAGTCCACTGTCCCACTCTGTCTAAAATCCTCCACCATAGTCCCCCTGCCCAAGAAACGTCACATCTCCAGTCTTAACGACTACCGACCAGTCGCACTCACACCAGTGGTGATGAAGTGCTTTGAGAAGCTGGTCCGGGGTCACATCACATCACTCCTGCCCCGTGGCTTTGACCCCCACCAGTTCGCTTACAGGGCAAATAGATCCACAGAGGACGCCGTAGCCACAGCCCTCCATGCTGCACTGTCCCACCTGGAGCAGCCGGGGAGCTATGTGCGGATGCTCTTTGTGGATTTTAGCTCTGCATTCAACACTATCCTCCCCCACAGACTGGTGGACATACTGGGGGAACTGGGTTTTCCACACAACACCTGCATGTGGATTAAGAGCTTCTTGTCTGGTCGCAGCCAGAGGGTTAGAGTGGGCGATCACACATCCACGTCCCTCAGCCTCAGTACCGGCTCCCCACAGGGCTGTGTACTGAGCCCGCTGCTCTACACCCTCTACACACACAAATGCACCCCCGCCCACCGCAGCAACACCATGGTGAAGTTTGCAGATGACACCACAGTAGTAGGGCTCATCTCCAAGGGGGATGAGTCCGCCTACAGGGATGAGGTGGTGCAGTTGACTGACTGGTGCAGAGTAAACAACCTGCTCTTGAACACATCCAAGACCCAGGAACTTGTCATCGACTACAGGAGAAAGAAAACGGACATTCCACCATTGATCATAAATGGGGACTGTGTGGAGAGGGTGTCCTCTTTCCGCTTTCTGGGAGTCCACATAGAGGAGGGCTTGACCTGGAATGCGAACACCTCTGAGCTGCTGAAGAAGGCCCAGCAGAGACTTTACTTCCTGAGGGTGCTCAGGGGGAATAACATCACACAGAGACTGCTGGTGTCCTTTTATCGGTGTGCCATAGAGAGCATTCTAACGTACTGTATATGCGTGTGGTACACCAGCTGTACAGTAGCTCAGAGGAAAAAGCTCCAGAGGGTCATTAACACGGCTCAAACGATCATTGGCTGCCCTCTTCCCACATTGGAGGACCTACACAGATCCCGCTGTCTCAAAAAAACACAGAACATTATAAAGGACAGTTCTCACCCCGGTCACTCACTGTTTGAACTGTTGCCGTCAGGTAGACGGTACAGAGTGCTCAAGTCAGGGACCAACAGACTCAGCAACAGTTTCTATCCCACAGCGGTAGCCACACTAAATGCTGCTAAGAAATGATCTGTTACATATTACATGTTTTTTTTTTGTGCTGGTTCGTTAAGTACAATCAGGGTTTTGTGCAATAACAGCTGCAACTAAGGGTGTACTGTGCAATATATGTCGTGAAATAGGGATCTGTGCAATAACATGAAGTACGGTTATGTGTGTTTTTGTTGTATTAGCTTTATAGTTTTTGTTATAGCCAGTTTATGATGCACTGATTGGTTGGCACTTTTAATTTCGTTGTACTTGTTGCAATGACAAATAAAGATCTATCTATCTATCTATAAAGAAATGGCCTGTGCAGTGTTCCCTCATTACACCTTGAGATTTCCAAGTCCAAACAGCTTTGATCAGTTCAGACAAAGAGGTGTAAAACATGTTCACCCTTCTTTCCCCCTCTGAGGGGAGACGATTGTCCTCTTTGAGTGCATTTACACCTGAATTAAGAGATCTCCACTTGTGATCACCCAGGATGCAGAAATTTGTGAACATGTCCCTATACACCCAGTATTTGAAATGCTAAACATGATCAGGTCTATGCAGACAGATGACTGTTCTGTACAAAACAACACCAGTCCTGTGAAACCAGACAACTGTCTTCTAGATAACATTTAAAGTATTAAACTTAAAGTCAAGATGTGCCTTCTGTCTTCTAGATATTAAAGTAACTTAATTAACAGAAATATAATACTTTACAAGACAAGATGTGAAGGCTTCTATTTATGAAGAGTGTTTGCAATAAGGGCAGGGGGGTGTGTCGGTTTGTGTCTTGGAAACCAAATAACTGGTAGACTATTGTATTTCATCTTTTTTCTTTGTTAAATGTTCAGAGTCAAGAGTTTAAAAAAAAAAGATGTGGTTTGTAATAGTTCCATGTGTTCAGAAATGTAGAGAGTAGCATAGTGAGAGTTAGAGTCAAACGTAAACATTGTAACATTAAAGCATATGCCTATAACATTTTGCAAGATGCATTAGATGCACATAACCTGCATAGGTGTAAACTTGTGAAGTCAAGATGTGAAGGCTTGTGTACTATTTATGAAGACTGTCTGTATAGAAGTTTGTGTCTTGAAAAACAAATAACTGGTAGACTAATTGTTAATTTGACTTGGTATGTGTGGTTTGTAGGAGTGATGTGTGTTCATGTGTTTCACAATGTAGCCAGTAACGTAACTTTGTTAAATTAAGCATATAACATTTTGCAAGATAAATTAAGATCACAGTTTAATGATCAGTTGTTTCTTCATCAGAGCTGGTTCTACTTGGTTCTGTTGTTACTGAAGTAATATGGCTCTGCTTCAGTAACAATTTATTCATATTCACTATCACTTACATTATTCAATATTGTTAAGTCTGGTACATATTTTACCCTGATACACATTGTTGGATCCTGTTGATACTGTACATAAATGCATGTTATTAATACTATGTACAGATGTCCACACATATGGATATAGATGTTACATATGAAGCTTATACAAAGCAATCTCACCAGTTTCTTTCTAGAAGGTTGCATAGAGCATGCCTGGGGGAGGAGGGAGGGGTGGAGCACACATACAAGTTTGTTAGGTTGTGATTGGTTGAGAGATGGTTCTATTGTTCTCCTCTTTGGCCTATCAATCCAAGCAGTTAGTGGCTCCACCTTAGGCTCTCTAGTATAAGAAGAGTTGGTCTGTGTCAGCTCTCCACAACTGCTCCAGGATATCAATCATTTAGACTTCAGGTGAAGATGAACATCAACCTCAACTCTGCTGAACAGGAGGAACCCAACGACCATGGTATGTTTTGTACTCTCCCTGCTTTGTCACCGCTGACATATTTTATAATCATTAAAACATAGCATTCTCAATATTCATTGTATTCTCAATCTTCCACTTTGTTTCATTGCAATTTGTTTGAGATCTGTGTTTTGCCCATTTACTGTCAGTTCATTCACTCTAGAACAGTGCTAACTGTCTGTAGTATTACTTAACCGCTTAATCCTTACTTTGTTGTGTGAGTTGTGTAATAAACATATATTAGGCTATTATTAATTGTATTTATTATTATTAGTGTTTTGTCATTGTAACACAATAATTTCTTGCACAGCAAAAATGTAGCTACTTCACACATTTATATGAATTTCAAAAAATGCACAGCACAATTGTTTCCTTTTACACAACACAAAGTTCTGTCTTTCAACATCTCAATTGTTTGTTTTCCCTTTAATCTATTTTTCCAATCCAGTGTTGCATCATCAGTCAGTCTTGGTCAGACCAAAACAGCACAACACTTCTCTCGAATTTCCAGCCTTAAAGAGCACCAGCGAATTCACACTGGAGAGAAACCCTATGGATGTGATCAGTGTGGACAACGCTTTTCTCAAATGAACAGCCTTAAAAGACACCAGAAAATTCACACTGGAGAGAAACCATATGTGTTCAGATTTATAGCTATCTACGATTTCTTTGCTAAGATGATAGCATTGTGGTTCATAACTACCCTTACTGAAAAGGTCACAACTGCACAAAGAGTAATGTCTTTACTCAAACTGTCTAAATAATATAACTCAAGTGTCTTTTATACTTTTATTGTCGTTTAACAAACATACATTTAAACACATGAACTATTTATCTAGGATTGTTTTAAGGGTTAGTTTTAACCCAGTTTAGGTTAGACGTTTAGTTAGTTTTAACTAGTTAGTTAGTTAGGTTCGTTTAGGTAAAAAACCTGTACAGATGAAGACAGAGATACACATAGCATTCGTCAATTACAGGCAGGTTACAACACATGGATAACACATTATCCATTGATTATTAATAGTTTGCATTATGTATCAATAATTACCATTGGTCTTATGTGAGCTGTGTTGTTCATCGTACGGTTGGCACGAGGTGTGGACTCTTCTGGATGTTACTAGAATCTGAGCTACTAGAGTCCTCGCAGGGTTTATAAAACTCTGTTTAGTGGAGCCCGCCTTGTGGGCCGGTCTTAAACCAGCTTGGCATCAATTGGCTGCTGAGCTCCTTCCTGTGGTTGGTTTATAGCCAACCTTACTATTGGTTTGAAACCAGGAAGTATTACCTGACATGTGCTTGCCATGAGGTCTGGCATATGGGAGAAGCAGTTTGCTGGTGGCCTCTCTCTTCCCTTGGGAGGGAGCCTTTTCACACCTCAACCCCTACCCCCATTGTTATCTTAGGGACTTCACAGGCGGGGGCCCTTTTTAGGTATGTCTGTGCTAGCAGTAGTCAACACTGGTATACATTAACACATCCCAATATCCTGGATATTTCCACACCCCCCGCAAGAACCTATTCATAAACTTATTGAAGAGGTTCTTCAAACAATCATTTCGTTTATAAAGGGTTTGGTTTTCGACACATTGATTATCTGCCGAAGGGGGGGGGGGGTTTGATAAACACAAAATTATAATTAGCTTAACATGCCTTTGAACTGACTGGTTAAGGAATTATAATATTGTTCTTTGTTTTATCTTTTCAGAATTAGTTTCTCATTTTAAGGTTCCTGCTTGTTTCCTTACTTGTAATTCTGTTATAATTTGATTCCACTTTGTTCGAACAAATACATTGACTTGTGATATCTTCGTGGATCACTATTTTAATTTGTTACTTTCATCTAACATCCCATACTTTTAAATAAAGTCAACCTGTTAAGATTATTACTTCTTAGAAGCAGGTTGGTTACTGCCATTTATTACCCCTCATAAACTTGCTTGGTCCTGAGCAGATTGGAGATAAGATTTCACAAGGGTTCTGGTTTACTTTACTGTCTTTTTCGTAAAAGCCCTTGGATTTTGTGTGTTTAGTAACTAATGTGTAATTTCGCGTGGCACTTTTATTTGGTCACCTTAAGGATTTTTTAGGCAATTATTTCAAACTGGCCTGCAAACACAAAGTCATCACATTTCAAAAGTGTTACTACACACTATTTTGTCCCTGTCATTGACACGGGCTGTCAGTTTGTGTGTGGCAACTAGGTTGTGTTACAATTCACACCTTCCACCCAGGCTTTTCCCTTGCTGGAAAGGAAGAATTAACATTATTTTATACCACACATTAATTTACCATTTTACCCTAGTTATGAGTTACTTTTCACTTTCTGGTTTGTACTCGTCAAACGGGGAATGTTTATGTATTCTGTAATGTTAACTTGTAATACAATTCACAATCACACACGGACGGGAGGGGATACGTTGTGGTGGTCGCTGTTGTGGGGTGGACTACTGCAGTGGTTGCTGGCATGGGTAGGCATAGCAGGGCGATCGTCGCAGACTCCGCCCTGGTGAAACTCAAGGGCTTATGCCTTGACAGGGTGGATTCTGTGGGGTCTGGTGTCAGGCCGCTGCTTGCACTGGTGGAGGACGGTTTCGTCTCACCTAGGTCTGTCGCTCTGATGTCATCTCGCCCTTCTGAGGCGAGGGATTGCTGTGGCGTGCGCCACTGTTCTGTGGCGGTCGACTTCCTGTTGTCTCCCGCGACGGACGCCGTGACAGCGTGCGCTGTGCTGGCCCCGGCAGCTCGCTGGGTGGTTTCTTCCTTTGGACTCACCCTGGCCTCCGGTGCTGAGTTGGGAGTCTGGTCGATGTGCACCGACGTAGTGGCGGTCGGCGTCCCATTTCCCACGTCGGACACTGGGCCTGTCGCTTGCACGGCTGTTGAGGGCGCCTGGCCGATGTCCACTGTGTGGTCACCGCAGGCTTCCTGCTCCTCCGGTGCTGCTGACCTGGCGTAGTCTACTGGTAGGACACAGCAGGTTCCCTGCTGTTCTGGTGTCGCGTTGGGAGCCTGGTTGTCCTCCCCTGACGTAGTGGCAAGCCCCCCTGGGGCTCGCTGGGTGACCTCATCTGTTGGGGTGAGAGGGCGGTCAGGCGTCTGTCGCCTCCCGTCCGTTTCTTCCCCCATCGAGGTGACGTCATCTGTTGGGGTGAGAGGGCGGTCAGGCGTCTGTCGCCTCCCGTCCGTTTCTTCCCTCATCGAGGTGACGTCTGCTGTTGGGGTGAGAGGGCGGCCAGGTTCCTGCCGCCCCCCTGCCGTTTCCTCCCCCGCTCGTCCGGAGGTGACGTCTCTGGTGTAGTCTTCCTTGACCTCGCCGACCTTCTGCTCCGCTGCTGTGACCTGGATCTTTTGTGTTAGTGACCCTATTTTTATTGGCCCTAGATCGTGGTCAGCCTGAGCGGCTTGCAGGTTAAGCCTGTCTCTTCCTCGGACAAGCTTTTTATAGCCAGAGAGCAGTTGAATTGATCTTTTCAGACTTATGAGGGATTTATTGTCTTGTAATATTGAATTCAAAACATTGAGAGCTTCCTCTAACTCTATTAATGCCATCGGTTCTCTTGTCTCTGAACTAATCAATTTGTTTATTGTGTCAGACAAGTTTGACCATTCTGGTTCCACTTGTGACCACACTGAATCCAGTAACAATTTTCTAATGTTATGGTATTTAGTCGTGCAGTCATGGAGCTAAGCAAAGGAACCCCTGCAAGTTTAAAACTGATATTCATTCTACGAGAAACCGACCCATTCCTCTCCGAGGATCTTGGGTTGATGTGAAACTAAATGAACAATGGCAGGTGCAGTGCCTTGCTCAAGAGCACATCTACAGGGAGGGTGCCTATCCTACCAGGACCTTTTATACCGCTGTTTTTCTATCCTACCAGGACCTAAACTGTATAGTTAGTACTGCTGGTTTATAAATAATACATCCTTTGTAATACATGTGTTGGTTGTCTGATGCACATTTAATCATATTCATTATATCTTCATAAAACGTGCTATGGAAATAACACAGAATGTTATTGCGTTTTAGCATTTTATTCCGATATTGGTAGCATTCAATGATGTAACAACCTGTATAGAGATTTAAGGTGTGGTGCTGTTGTCTTGCAGTTGCCATGCAGGCTTAACATTTCAAAGTGTACCACATCCTCTCCACAGCTAAATTACTTCTGAATTGGGAAGATCTAGGCCCGTTTAGGAAATTGCATATTTTCTAATGCTGTCAAAAATAACGCGTTAACGACGTTAATTAATTGCGTTAATTAATTGCGTTAAAATATTTAACGCAATTAACGCATGTGCAGTGTTCCCCCTAACCTTAGAGTATAAGCCCCTAACGCGAGGCTCAGGAACGTCCAGTACATAACAAATCTGTCACTGTGTAGCGCACAATCATGATTGAACAACACCAGAGAGATACACTGTAGCTTGTGTATTGTAGTTGGGTTCAATGGGTTGCCAAGTGGTTTGATTCTGTAACTCTGTTGCGTTACTTTGTCTGCCTACAGTGCCTAGCAAAGCCCCTTTGGATCATCATTCATTAGGCTACACACAGTCACACACACACACACACACACACACACACGCACACACACGCCTCCTCCAGTCTTCTTCCTCCGCACGCATGCACACACGCACACTACTAGTGCTGTGTAGCTATCGGGATCAGACGCAGCGCTCTGCAAGAATCCCTCACAACACTTTATAGTACCGTCGGGTCCGTCGCAACTTGTGGACAGTTTGAAAATGCGGGTCCTACGTGCATTAAGCCATTAACGTTGGTCCGCCTGGTTTCGTTTTGTCCAACGCGATTACGTGAATCAGCATGGCTGCGCCTGCAGTAGGCTATTACCAAAACAAACACATGGTACTTTTGTGTCGCACATGGAAAGCAACTGAAAACGACCATGGATATAAAGACAGTTCTCCTGTGCTGCTGTGCACAGCGCAGATAATGCACAACTCCAGGTACGAACCAAAACACTGACTGAAGCTGATCATTCACGACTAACTATCTCCAGAGTCCTGCAGTCCCGCAATGAAGGAGAGACAATCTCGTCTCTCACTATAGTCCACTTCTCTACAATGCCATTCTAGCCTTAACACCTACATTTATATGTTATTCAATATATTACTTTAGCGCAAAATATAGGCTTTTCTAAACCAAGCCCTGTTTCAAAAATGGTTATGTGCCATGTTATTGTATTTTGTGAATTAACTATAGTCTACAGTTTAACCCATTGATTCTCAGCCATTTTAATTTCAAGGACCCCCAAATTAAATTGATAGAAAGTAGCCTAGGCCATTTCATTATGATTTTTATCTCTGGACTGGGACCCCAGTCTCCATCCATCCATCCATCTTCAACCGCTTATCCGTGGTCGGGTCGCGGGGCAACAGCTCCACCAGTGTTCCAGACTTCCCTCTCCAGAGCAACATTAGTGACTTCCTCATGGGGGACCCCAGTCTACATGGCCAAAAGCCAGTGTTAATTTAACTCAAAGTGTAGGCTAGGCCTACAAATGCTCACATCATATATAAATGCATTAGAAAACAAAAAAACAAATTTATATCCGCTTTCTGTCATTTATATTAACATTTCCACAACAATATACAGGAAAATAAAATGTATCGTTACACCCCTAGTAGGACCTACTCACAGTTCAAACTGTCACAGTAAAACAAGGAATATAGATGGCTTACTGGCTTATTGGCTTACTGCTTATTTGATGCACATAACTGCATGTAAAGATTCAGCAGTTTGTGGTTGTTGCATTCATGCTCGTCATTTCAATGTATTTGCATATGAAACTGCTGTGACCAAACGTGCTAATGGCCACCTATTAGGTATTGACTAGCTAGATCACCTGTGAACGACCACATTATCATCATTAAAGGTGTGCTTCCACTGTTTTGTGTGGAATTAGCAATCTGCACCAATGATGGTGGCTCATTTGCAACAACTTGTTCTATTGTTCATCAAACCCTGAACACAGGACGTCAATGATGTCAAGCTTTGAGGCAGAGGGCATTACATTCTAGAAATGATTCTCAAAGGAAACGTGTCTGGACTGTACGACCGCTTTTACCTGGGTCTCAATACAGAGCTCAGAGTCAAACACAACAGCCATCATTGTTGTGTTTGGGGGGTTTAAATAACTTACCAACAACAAAGCAGCATGCTTTAGTTACTAGTTACTTTGTATGTTTTGATACAAAGCACATTAACCACTTCAGCCATATATACATTTCGGCCATTTGAAATAGCCGATCTACAAGCTCACAATGCGTAAAGTCAGTTTTATTTTTCATTTTCATCAATGTCACTTTGAGCCATCAATAAGTCAACAATTCCGGCTACATATGTCTCACTGCAAAGATACATCTTGCACAATAGCCTTGGACCGTGACAGGATTAAATTGGGGTCATCTCAAGTATAGTGGCTGGATTGCCATATCAATCATATACAAATTTAAATGTAAAATATTGGTGCACGTACCATGAATACATTGAATCTATTTATGTCATACATAAGACTATATTTAGTTCATTTTATTTTTACATTTTAACACAATTTGTGCCCAAGACGTCCACATACGTTCTAGGAATGAACTGATGATATTTACACAATGGTTCATTTCACCCTTGAGAAATTATAATACAAATAACAAGTACACTAATAACCAAATCACATTTGTATTGGCTTAAAAATAGCAGATACGTTATTTGAATTTGGGGGGTTAAATATAACAATTTGATCAGGCCTACAACATAATCAATTCACTTTTATTGAAAAGCAATGGTGAGAGTCACCATGATTTGAGTTTGTGTTTGTTCAGTAGAAGTTTCCCCTGTCAGTTGGACATGAAGGACTCCAATCATAATCATTGCAGGCTATTGCTTTCTAAAGCTTTCATTGTAATACTTTCAACGTGATTGACAAGTTGTGACATAATTGGTGTAAGCCTAATAGTTATAATGTTATAACTATTTCATCATTTCAGCAGCAGATACCTCCTGGATTCACAGGAGTTTCAAAGTAATTCAATGTTCAAGCAAAGACAATACAATGTGTAGGCCTATATGAATTGGCTACAGTACCGTATTGGGCAGATGTGTTTGTGTGTGTGTGTGTGTGTGTGTGTGGGGGGTGGGGGGTGGGGGGTATTGAGGAAGAAGGTGTTACCTGTATGGTCAGAGTGGGTCACTCTGACCAATCGGGTAACATCGTTCCTAAGTACCCTGACCTGGTCAGACTGCATATATACTGATCATGCCCATACCTTTAGAGGAAGCAGCAGGAGAAAGAGGACTGAACAAGGACATGTACAGGTAAGGGTTAAGGACGCAGACACATGCACACTCTGAATAAAAACTTACAAGCACATGAATCATTTAAATAATAATGCAACTTGCACACTCAGTGTGTCATTTATTAGTGTGGCCTGAGTCACCAAAACACGTCTAGATGTCTATATTGTGTAATGTAAAAATGAAAAGGCTAAGATATTTATCTTTTCTACTAGATTTCGAGTGAGTGAGCCAGCAAATAAATGTGAATTCAAAATGTATTTTATCAGCAAGTTCTAATTCAACTGCTAGTTGAGAGATTTCAAGATGAGATATTTCAAGATGCCATTGTTATGATATGGTAGTCACAGTAATGATAATGATTCACGTCTAAACTCTGCCAATGTCTTGAGCATGTTGATCAGTTTGATCAGAGAGAGAACCGTGGTTGATTTTATTGTGTGTATGCTAATCCAAATTCTTCTCTCTATAGGTGCTAAGAAACAGCAGCAGTGTTTCCAAAGACTCTCAGCGGAACCCTCCATGGACAAATGTGTGTTCACTCGACACTCCAGCATGTCCAGCTCTGATGGCTCTGAACCAGAGTGGGACACAGATGAGCAGGAGGTGTTCAACTCTGATGACGTCCCTTCCCCAGCGGTCTACGTTGACATCCTGACCACAACCGCCCCACGGAACTCCATCGTGTCCTGCTCAACTGTCCCATCCCCAACACCACTGACCGAAGTGACCACCAGCTCCTCCCAACACTCTGAGTCTGATCCAAAGAGTTGTATATCCGAGCAAGACTTTCTGAATGAAGGAGAGTACCATGTCCAGAGCTTCATGGAGGAAGGAGGCTACGGGACGGTGGCCAAGGCCATCAAAACGTCCACATGGGACACGGTGGCCATCAAGATATTAAAGAAACATCACAACTACGACCAAGTGGTAGAACACGAGGTGAGCATAATTGCTTTGGGAGATTTTCAAAATGTGTGCATCATTTTATTATATGACTCATCGTGTCTAAATCTTTCTTCTTGTATTTGCAGATGACCATGTTGCGAAAGCTGAAAGTCCTGGACCCTGACACATGTAGAATAGTGAGATTTTACGACGGCTTCGTCCATAAAGGATTTCAATGCATGGTGTTTGAGTCTCTGGATCTCGATCTCCTGGGGTTCCTTAATGACAGAGGTCCTATGTCCATGATGGAGATGAGACCTGTCATACAGCAGGTATGAGTTTGAAATGTGATGGCAACCCATACAGACACATATTCAGTTAAATTTCACACCACCTTGTGTTTCACATTATTAATCATGCTCTTTATTCTTGACTTGCAGCTTGCCATTGCACTACAGGCCCTGAAGGGTATCGGTCTGATCCACACAGACATAAAACTAGATAACATCATGCTGGTGAACCGACGAGAACAACCCCTCAAAGTCAAACTCATTGACTTTGGTCTGGCTGTTCATGTCTCTGAGACCAAGCAACGGAGGATCATGCCCATTCGTGCATATAGGTGAGTTATTTTGAGCTAGATTTTGTGTTAAATCGTACTGGCCTTTATACATACTGTACTTTACTGAAAGCAGACAGTTATTATATTGCTAACATCCTTTTTGTTTTTCCACCCACAGAGCACCAGAAGTATTTCTGGGCCTCCCACTCACAGAGGCACTTGACATGTGGTCACTGGGCTGTGTGATGGCCAATGGGATGCTGACTCGTGATTTATTCTGTGGGGACACTGACTCTGAAGTGGTGAGTATTCCACGGATTCACTTTACACAGAAGTTAAATGTTCACCTATGTTTACCTAAGACTGTTACATGGAATATTGTGAATAATAATGTGAAATATCCTGTCCCCCCCCCCCTGTAGCTTCTATCCATCATCTTGACTCTTGGTATGCCGGTTCAAGCTCTCCTGGACGCCGGACTGGAACTATGCGGAACAGAAATCCGCTCACTGGAAGAAGTGTTCGACTCGTTGTGTGGTGACGCCGACGGAACTGGAGTCGTCTTTGTGGACCTGTTGAAACGAATGCTTCACCCGGATCCAGAGGAGAGGATAACACCTGACCAGGTGTTGGACCATCCCTTCATCACCACCAAGTCATGTCCCACCAAACCACTGCGTTGTAGCAAGTCCACACAATAGACTGTGATCTTGAGGTGGAGGTTTTTGTTTTGAGGAACAATTTGAACGCCCGACCAAATCAATGGAGAGATTACACTCCACTGCTGTTGCACTGGTACTGTCACAAACAGTATGTTTTCTCTCACTTCCACAAGAGACTGAATTTATATCTGCTGCTATTCATAGCTGCTGCAAATGTTTCTCTATACTTTCGCAAGAACCATTTCTGCCTCATTTAATTTTCTTTTTTTAATATTTTGACCATACAGCTTATGTGTAGATAGATTTATTTTAAACTTGTTATCCAATGTTTTTCAACATATTGTTTGACATTATATTATACACTCAAAATATATTTTTTGTACATACCGGTACTATTTTTCTAGTGGCATATGTTGTAAGCATGGATGAAATAAAACGTGTGTATGAAATACATACATTGAAATACATATTGTGTATGTTCTTATTAACACAATATTTGCCGAACCTGGAATTATCTGGATTTGTGCTTGCAATTAACCTTGTGTGCCAAACCGAGAACTTAAGTCTCTGGTTTTATTAATGTAATTTTATCCAGAAATAATAGTATTTTATTTTCCGTTTGTTAGCTGTTTTTAGCATCCATCGCTAGCCTCCAGGATATAAATATAAAGTCTAGACCTAGTAAAAAATAACACTCTGCCATGGCTCAATAGCGCCCTCTGGCAGAAGATGAAGGAGCAGGATTTTGCCTTGAAGAGATCACTTAAATCAGGTCACAGCAGTGACAGGCAGATTTTCAAAAGCCTTCGAAACAAGGTAGTAAGGAACTTAAGGAAAGCAAAAGCGGATTTATTTCATCAAAGTAATAGAAGATGCAAGGGGAAATGGGAAATTGATTTGGGAAAACCTTAATAAACCTAGAAACAAATTTCAAGAAATTTGACTGGGTGCCTGCAGCTCGCCAAGTCTGTGCAGCATTTGAGCCACGGACCACCATTTGATGACATTTAGCCTCTCAGACCCTGTAAGGGTCCATTTGGTTGACTTTCAATGGGGTATTTTGTCTAAGTTTATTGCACATTACGTTGCCACCAACATTCTAATGCTAACATGCTAACATGCTAATACTAACATGCTAATGCTAACATGCCAATGCTAACATGCTAAAATGCTAATGCTAACATGCTAATGCTAATATGCTAATGCTAACATGCTAACATGCTAATGCTAACATGCTAATGCTAACATGCTAATGCTAACATGCTAATGCTAACATGCTAATATGCTAATGCTAACATGCTAATGCTAACATGCTAACATGCTAATGCTAACATGCTAACATGCTAATGCTAACATGCTAACATGCTAATGCTAACATGCTAATGCTAACATGCTAACATGCTAATGTTAACATGTTAATGCTAACATGCTAATGCTAACATGCTAACATGCTAATGCTAACATGCTAAGGGGTCCATTTGGTTTCGCTCAGGGGGTTGCCCGGTTCCGGCGAGCCGCCCCGCGTCTGAAACGGTTGAGAAATGACAGAGTTACGTGTTTCCCCGATTTTCTCCATTGACTTTCAATGTGTGTGTGTGCATGCACATGTGTGCATGTGCGTGCATGTGCGTGTGTGCGCTTGTGTGCGCGTGCGTGTGTGAATCATTAACAAAGTATCATTTTAACCTGGGCTAGACTATGCGAATGCAAACAGTATTGAAAGTTAAAAGCACAGTGACTCTCAATGAGATTGTATGTCCGAACAAATTGCTCTATCGCAAAAAGTAAAAGTCGAATGCGATTTTTGTTTTCGCCGTGAGTGACCCGAGACATTGAGGTACGCCGTGTGCGATCGTGGTATTGGTACGATAAAAAACGTGGTTATGAGAGCGAGTTAGGAATTGTGTTTGTGATGAAAAAATTGCTGAGTCATTCAGGCAGTTAACATGGAGTTTTTGACACATTATGATGGTACACCTGTCGCTTTCAGGGCTGTAGTTCACGTACTGTATGTATCTGGGCTTTGGTTGTGACATTGGGTGAAAGAGGACGAGTGTGGCTACAAAATTACCGAAACCCATGCGTGTAAAGTGAATATTTTGGCCGTGAGGACGATTTGTTCGGAGAATTTCGGTATAGTCTTCACATTGGCTTCTCACTCTGATCCGCTCTCTCTCTGGGCGTGCGACACTGAGTCGAGAATATTGCTCAGACCACACACACTTTGAACTGCGATAGCGGGCCAACCGTGCAACATATTCGAATTCCGTCTGAACCACGACAAAGTCTATGGCCTCGTGTGCTGTTTGACGTGTTTCTACGTACCAGTATGCCAGAGCAATGTGGCTCCAAAGTAACGTGTCGTTTTCTGTTTTTACACGCGTTTCTCCATCGACTTTGAATGGGGCATTTTTCGCGTCGTTTATTGCGAATTACGTTGGCACGGTAACGCGAATCGGAAAAAAAAGCACAAGCACACCATTCCCGGCCGAGCCGCACGTTTTGATGTATATATTGCGGGGCTTTGGCAAACCGTGCGGCCGGCCATAGACGTCGAAGTTTCGCGTATTGATAATAATTATTACGACTAGAAACAAATTTCAGGAAATTTGACTGGGTGCCTGCAGCTCGCCAAGTCTGTGCAGCATTTGAGCCACGGACCACCATTTGATGACATTTAGCCTCTCAGACCCTGTAAGGGTCCATTTGGTTGACTTTCAATGGGGTATTTTGTCTAAGTTTATTGCACATTACGTTGCCACCAACATTCTAATACTAACATGCTAATGCTAACATGTTAATACTAACATGCTAACATGCTAAAATTCTAATGCTAACATGCTAATGCTAACATGCTAATATGCTAATGCTAACATGCTAACATGCTAATGCTAACATGCTAACATGCTAATGCTAACATGCTAACATGCTAATGCTAACATGCTAATGCTAACATGCTAACATGCTAATGCTAACATGCTAATGCTAACATGCTAAACATGCTATTGCTAACATGCTAACATGCTAATGCTAACATGCTAATGCTAACATGCTAACATGCTAATGCTAACATGTTAATGCTAACATGCTAACATGCTAACATGCTAATGCTAACATGCTAACATGCTAACATGCTAACATGCTAACATGCTAATGCTAACATGCTAACATGCTAACATGCTAATGCTAACATGCTAACATGCTAATGCTAACATGCTAACATGCTAATGCTAACATGCTAATGCTAACATGCTAATATGCTAATGCTAACATGCTAACATGCTAATGCTAACATGCTAATGCTAACATGCTAAGGGGTCCATTTGGTTTCGCTCAGGGGGGGCGGCCCGGTTCTGGCGAGCCGCCCTGCGTCCGAAACGGTTGAGAAATGACAGAGTTACGTGTTTCCCCGAATTTCTCTATTGACTTTCAATGTGTGTGTGTGCGTGCACATGTGTGCATGTGCGTGCATGTGCGCGTGTGCGCGCGTGTGTGAGAGTTGGTCAGGTGACCTTGAATCATTAACAAAGTATCATTTTCACCTGGGCTAGTCTATGCAAACGCAAACAGTATTGAAACTTAAAAGCACAGTGACTCTGAGAGAACGTATGTCCGAACAGATTGCTCTGTCGCAAAAAGTAAAAGTCGAATGCGATTTTTGGTTTCGCCGTGAGTGACCCGAGGCATTGAGGTACGCCGTGTGTGATCGTGGTATTGGTACGATAAAAAACGTGGTTATAAGAGCGAGTTAAGAATTGTGCTTGTGATGAAAAAATTGCTGACTCATTCAGGTATTTAACATGGAGTTTATGACACATTATGATGGTACACCTGTCGCTTTCAGGGCTGTAGTTCACGTACTGTATGTATCTGGGCTATGGTTGTGACATTGGGTGAAAGAGGACGAGTGTGGTTACAAAATTACCGAAACACATGAGTGTAAAGTGAATATGTTGGCCGTGAGAACGATTTGTTCGGAGAATTTCGGTATAGTCTTCACATTGGCTTCTCACTCTGATCCGCTCTCTCTCTGGGCGTGCGACACTCTGAGTCGAGAATATTGCTCAGACCACACACACTTTGAACTGCGATAGCCGGCAAACCGTGCAACGTATTCGAATTCCGTCTGAACCACCACAAAGTCGATGGCCTCGTGTGCTGTTTGACGTTTAAATCGTGTTTCTACGTACCAGTATGCCAGAGCAATGTGGCTCCAAAGTAACGTGTCGTTTTCTGTTTTTACACGCGTTTCCCCATCGACTTTGAATGGGGCATTTTTCGCGTCGTTTATTGCGAATTACGTGGGCACGGTAACACGAATCGGAAAGAAAAGCACAAGCACACCATTCCCGGCCGAGCCGCACGTTTTGATGTATATATTGCGGGGCTTTGGCAAACCGTGCGGCCGGCCGTAGACGTCGAAGTTTCGCGTATTGATGATTATTACGATTAAGTATGCGTTTTAGATTTCAACCTGTGTTTCTGCCATTGCATGGCAGGCACCCAGAATAATAATCACCAATACGCGAAACTTCGACGTCTACGGCCGGCCGCACGGTTTGCCAAAGCCCCGCAATATATACATCAAAACGTGCGGCTCGGCCGGGAATGGTGTGCTTGTGCTTTTCTTTCCGATCCGTGTTACCGTGCCCACGTAATTCGCAATAAACGACGCGAAAAATGCCCCATTCAAAGTCGATGGGGAGACGCGGGTGAAAACAGAAAACGACACGTTACTTTGGAGCCACATTGCTCTGGCATACTGGTACGTAGAAACACGATTCAAACGTCAAACAGCACACGAGGCCATCGACTTTGTGGTGGTTCAGACGGAATTCGAATACGTTGCACGGTTTGCCCGCTATCGCAGTTCAAAGTGTGTGTGGTCTGAGCAATAATCTCGACTCAGAGTGTCGCACGCCCAGAGAGAGAGCGGATCAGAGTGAGAAGCCAATGTGAAGACTATACCGAAATTCTCCGAACAAATCGTCCTCACGGCCAAAATATTCACTTAACACGCATGGGTTTCGGTAATTTTGTAGCCACACTCGTCCTCTTTCACCCAATGTCACAACCATAGCACAGATACATACAGTACGTGAACTACAGCCCTGAAAGCGACAGGTGTACCATCATAATGTGTCATAAACTCCATGTTAAATGCCTGAATGAGTCAGCAATTTTTTCATCACAAGCACAATTCTTAACTCGCACTTATAACCACGTTTTTTATCGTACCAATACCACGATCGCACACGGCGTACCTCAATGCCTCGGGTCACTCACGGGGAAAACAAAAATCGCATTCGACTTTTACTTTTTGCGACAGAGCAATTTGTTCGGACATACGTTCTCTCATAGAGTCACTGTGCTTTTAAGTTTCAATACTGTTTGCATTTGCATAGACTAGCCCAGGTGAAAATGATACTTTGTTAATGATTCAAGGTCACCTGACCAACTCTCACACACGCGCGCACACATGCACATGCACGCACATGCACACATGTGCACGCACACACACATTGAAAGTCAATAGAGAAATTCGGGGAAACACGTAACTCTGTCATTTCTCAACCGTTTCGGATGCGGGGCGGCTCGCCAGAACCGGGCCGCCCCCCTGAGCGAAACCAAATGGACCCCTTAGCATGTTAGCGTTAGCATGTTAGCATTAGCATATTAGCATGTTAGCATGTTAGCATTAGCATGTTAGCATTAGCATGTTAGCATGTTAGCATTAGCATATTAGCATGTTAGCATGTTAGCATGTTAGCATTAGCATGTTAGCATTTTAGCATTAGCATGTTAGCATGTTAGCATTAGCATGTTAGCATGTTAGCATTAGCATGTTAGCATGTTAGCTTTAGCATGTTAGCATTAGCATGTTAGCATGTTAGCATTAGCATGTTAGCATTAGCATGTTAGCATTAGCATGTTAGCATGTTAGCATGTTAGCATTAGCATGTTAGCATGTTAGCATTAGCATTAGCATGTTAGCATGTTACCATGTTAGCATTAGCATGTTAGCATGTTAGCATGTTAGCATTAGCATGTTAGCATGTTAGCATGTTAGCATGTTAGCATTAGCATGTTAGCATGTTAGCATTAGCATGTTAGCATGTTAGCATTAGCATGTTAGCATGTTAGCATGTTAGCATGTTAGCTTTAGCATGTTAGCATTAGCATGTTAGCATGTTAGCATGTTAGCATGTTAGCATTAGCATGTTAGCATTAGCATATTAGCATGTTAGCATGTTAGCATTAGCATGTTAGCATGTTAGCATTAGCATGTTAGCATGTTAGCATTAGCATATTAGCATGTTAGCATGTTAGCATGTTAGCATTAGCATGTTAGCATTTTAGCATTAGCATGTTAGCATGTTAGCATTAGCATGTTAGCATTAGCATGTTAGCATGTTAGCTTTAGCATGTTAGCATTAGCATGTTAGCATGTTAGCATTAGCATGTTAGCATTAGCATGTTAGCATTAGCATGTTAGCATTAGCATGTTAGCATGTTAGCATTAGCATGTTAGCATGTTAGCATGTTAGCATTAGCATGTTAGCATGTTACCATGTTAGCATTAGCATGTTAGCATGTTAGCATGTTAGCATTAGCATGTTAGCATGTTAGCATGTTAGCATTAGCATGTTAGCATGTTAGCATTAGCATGTTAGCATGTTAGCTTTAGCATGTTAGCATTAGCATGTTAGCATTAGCATGTTAGCATGTTAGCATTAGCATGTTAGCATTAGCATGTTAGCACTAGCATGTTAGCATTAGCATGTTAGCATTAGCATGTTAGCATTAGCATGTTAGCATGTTAGCATTAGCATGTTAGCATTAGCATGTTAGCATTAGCATGTTAGCATTAGCATGTTAGCATGTTAGCATTAGCATGTTAGCATGTTAGCATTAGCATTAGCATGTTAGCATGTTAGCATGTTAGCTTTAGCATGTTAGCTTTAGCATGTTAGCATTAGCATGTTAGCATGTTAGCATTAGCATGTTAGCATTAGCATGTTAGCATTAGCATGTTAGCATGTTAGCATGTTAGCATGTTAGCATGTTAGCATTAGCATGTTAGCATGTTAGCATGTTAGCATTAGCATGTTAGCATGTTAGCATTAGCATGTTAGCATGTTAGCATTAGCATGTTAGCATTAGCATGTTAGCATGTTAGCATGTTAGCATGTTAGCATGTTAGCATTAGCATGTTAGCATGTTAGCATTAGCATGTTAGCATGTTAGCATGTTAGCATTAGCATGTTAGCATGTTAGCATTAGCATGTTAGCATTAGCATGTTAGCATGTTAGCATTAGCATGTTAGCATTAGCATGTTAGCATGTTAGCATTAGCATGTTAGCATTAGCATGTTAGCATTAGCATGTTAGCATTAGCATGTTAGCATGTTAGCTTTAGCATGTTAGCTTTAGCATGTTAGCTTTAGCATGTTAGCATTAGCATGTTAGCATTAGCATTTTAGCATTAGCATGTTAGCATTAGCATGTTAGCATGTTAGCATTAGCATGTTAGCATTAGCATGTTAGCATTAGCATGTTAGCATGTTACCATGTTAGCATTAGCATGTTAGCATGTTACCATGTTAGCATTAGCATGTTAGCATGTTACCATGTTAGCATTAGCATGTTAGCATGTTAGCATTAGCATGTTAGCATGTTAGCATGTTAGCTTTATCATGTTAGCATTAGCATGTTAGCATGTTAGCATTAGCATGTTAGCATTAGCATGTTAGCATTAGCATGTTAGCATGTTAGCTTTAGCATGTTAGCTTTAGCATGTTAGCATTAGCATGTTAGCATGTTAGCATTAGCATGTTAGCATGTTAGCATGTTAGCATTAGCATGTTAGCATGTTACCATGTTAGCATTAGCATGTTAGCATGTTACCATGTTAGCATTAGCATGTTAGCATTAGCATGTTACCATGTTAGCATTAGCATGTTAGCATTAGCATGTTACCATGTTAGCATTAGCATGTTAGCATGTTACCATGTTAGCATTAGCATGTTAGCATGTTAGCATTAGCATGTTAGCATGTTAGCTTTAGCATGTTAGCATTAGCATGTTAGCATGTTAGCATTAGCATGTTAGCATTAGCATGTTAGCATTAGCATGTTAGCATTAGCATGTTAGCTTTAGCATGTTAGCATTAGAATGTTGGTGGCAACGTAATGTGCAATAAACTTAGACAAAATACCCCATTGAAAGTCAACCAAATGGACCCTTACAGGGTCTGAGAGGCTAAATGTCATCAAATGGTGGTCCGTGGCTCAAATGCTGCACAGACTTGGCGAGCTGCAGGCACCCAGTCAAATTTCCTGAAATTTGTTTCTAGTTACGATTATTATTACGACTAGAAACAAATTTCAAGAAATTTGATTGGGTGCCTGCAGCTCGCCAAGTCTGTGCAGCATTTGAGCCACGGACCACCATTTGATGACATTTAGCCTCTCAGACCCTGTAAGGGTCCATTTGGTTGACTTTCAATGGGGTATTTTGTCTAAGTTTATTGCACATTACGTTGCCACCAACATTCTAATGCTAACATGCTAACATGCTAATACTAACATGCTAATGCTAACATGCTAAAATGCTAATGCTAATATGCTAATGCTAATATGCTAATGCTAACATGCTAACATGCTAATGCTAACATGCTAATGCTAACATGCTAAACATGCTATTGCTAACATGCTAACATGCTAATGCTAACATGCTAATGCTAACATGCTAACATGCTAATGCTAACATGCTAATGCTAACATGCTAACATGCTAATGCTAACATGCTAACATGCTAACATGCTAATGCTAACATGCTAACATGCTAACATGCTAACATGCTAATGCTAACATGCTAACATGCTAATGCTAACATGCTAACATGCTAATGCTAACATGCTAATGCTAACATGCTAATATGCTAATGCTAACATGCTAAGGGGTCCATTTGGTTTCGCTCAGGGGGGGGCGGCCCGGTTCTGGCGAGCCGCCCCGCGTCCGAAACGGTTGAGAAATGACAGAGTTACGTGTTTCCCCGAATTTCTCTATTGACTTTCAATGTGTGTGTGTGCGTGCACATGTGTGCATGTGCGTGCATGTGCGTGTGTGCGCGCGTGTGTGAGAGTTGGTCAGGTGACCTTGAATCATTAACAAAGTATCATTTTCACCTGGGCTAGTCTATGCAAATGCAAACAGTATTGCAAGTTAAAAGCCCACTGACTCTCTATGAGAGAACGTATGTCCGAACAAATTGCTCTATCGCAAAAAGTAAAAGTCGAATGCGATTTTTGTTTTCGCCGTGAGTGACCCGAGGCATTGAGGTACGCCGTGTGCGATCGTGGTATTGGTACGATAAAAAACGTGGTTATAAGAGCGAGTTAAGAATTGTGCTTGTGATGAAAAAATTGCTGACTCATTCAGGCATTTAACATGGAGTTTATGACACATTATGATGGTACACCTGTCGCTTTCAGGGCTGTAGTTCACGTACTGTATGTATCTGGGCTATGGTTGTGACATTGGGTGAAAGAGGACGAGTGTGGCTACAAAATTACCGAAACCCATGCGTGTAAAGTGAATATTTTGGCCGTGAGGACGATTTGTTCGGAGAATTTCGGTATAGTCTTCACATTGGCTTCTCACTCTGATCCGCTCTCTCTCTGGGCGTGCGACACTCTGAGTCGAGATTATTGCTCAGACCACACACACTTTGAACTGCCATAGCGGGCAAACCGTGCAACGTATTCGAATTCCGTCTGAACCACCACAAAGTCGATGGCCCCGTGTGCTGTTTGACGTTTAAATCGTGTTTCTACGTAACAGTATGCCAGAGCAATGTGGCTCCAAAGTAAAGTGATTATTATTACGATTAAGTATGCGTTTTAGATTTCAACCTGTGTTTCTGCCATTGCATGGCAGGCACCCAGAATAATTATTATCAATACGCGAAACTTCGACGTCTATGGCCGGCCGCACGGTTTGCCAAAGCCCCGCAATATATACATCAAAACGTGCGGCTCGGCCGGGAATGGTGTGCTTGTGCTTTTCTTTCCGATTCGTGTTACCGTGCCAACGTAATTCGCAATAAACGACGCGAAAAATGCCCCATTCAAAGTCGATGGGGAAACGCGGGTAAAAACAGAAAACGACACGTTACTTTGGAGCCACATTGCTCTGGCATACTGGTACGTAGAAACACGATTTAAACGTCAAACAGCACACGAGGCCATCGACTTTGTGGTGGTTCAGACGGAATTCGAATACGTTGCACGGTTTGCCCGCTATAGCAGTTCAAAGTGTGTGTGGTCTGAGCAATATTCTCGACTCAGAGTGTCGCACGCCCAGAGAGAGAGCGGATCAGAGTGAGAAGCCAATGTGAAGACTATACCGAAATTCTCAGAACAAATCGTCCTCACGGCCAAAATATTCACTTTACAGGCATGGGTTTCGGTAATTTTGTAGCCACACTCGTCCTCTTTCACCCAATGTCACAACCATAGCCCAGATACATACAGTATGTGAACTACAGCCCTGAAAGCGACAGGTGTACCATCATAATGTGTCATAAACTCCATGTTAAATACCTGAATGAGTCAGCAATTTTTTCATCACAAGCACAATTCTTAACTCGCTCTTATAACCACGTTTTCTATCGTACCAATACCACGATCGCACACGGCGTACCTCAATGCCTCGGGTCACTCACGGCGAAAACAACAATCGCATTCGACTTTTACTTTTTGCGATAGAGCAATTTGTTCGGACATACGTTCTGTCATTGACAGTCAGTGGGCTCTTAACTTTCAATACTGTTTGCGTTTGCATAGACTAGCCCAGGTGAAAATGATACTTTGTTAATGATTCAAGGTCACCTGACCAACTCTCACACACGCGCGCGCGCACACACGCACATGCACGCACATGCACACATGTGCACGCACACACACACATTGAAAGTCAATAGAGAAATTCGGGGAAACACGTAACTCTGTCTGGGCGGCTCGCCAGAACCGGGCCGCCCCCCCCTGAGCGAAACCAAATGGACCCCTTAGCATGTTAGCATTAGCATGTTAGCATTAGCATGTTAGCATTAGCATGTTAGCATGTTAGCATTAGCATGTTAGCATTAGCATGTTAGCATGTTAGCATTAGCATGTTAGCATTAGCATGTTAGCATGTTAGCATTAGCATGTTAGCATGTTAGCATTAGCATGTTAGCATGTTAGCATTAGCATGTTAGCATTAGCATGTTAGCATTAGTATATTAGCATGTTAGCATTAGCATGTTAGCATTAGCATGTTAGCATGTTAGCATGTTAGCATTAGCATGTTAGCATTAGCATGTTAGCATGTTAGCATTAGCATGTTAGCATTAGCATGTTAGCATTAGCATATTAGCATGTTAGCATTAGCATATTAGCATTAGCATGTTAGCATTAGCATGTTAGCATGTTAGCATTAGCATGTTAGCATCAGCATGTTAGTATTAGCATGTTAGCATGTTAGCATTAGAATGTTGGTGGCAACGTAATGTGCAATAAACTTAGACAAAATACCCCATTGAAAGTCAACCAAATGGACCCTTACAGGGTCTGAGAGGCTAAATGTCATCAAATGGTGGTCCGTGGCTCAAATGCTGCACAGACTTGGCGAGCTGCAGGCACCCAGTCAAATTTCCTGAAATTTGTTTCTAGTTAAGTATGCGTTTTAGATTTCAACCTGTGTTTCTGCCATTGCATGGCAGGCACCCAGAATTAAGTATGCGTTTTAGATTTCAACCTGTGTTTCTGCCATTGCATGGCAGGCACCCAGAATAATAATATGGCACACTGCAAACATCACACATCTAGAAGGAGAACAATAATAAGTAGAACAGGGGACAATAAATCAGACTCATGTTTGTGAGGAGGTCCTCCTGTCATCAGGTCACACATGGGGGGGCTTTGTCCGTTGGACCGTGACTTCTGGGCAATAAATGGGATAGAGGTAAGTACTATCACGTGCGTGCGTGTGTGTGTGTGTGTGTGTGTGTGTGTGTGTGTGTGTGTGTGTGTGTGTGTGTGTGTGTGTGTGTGTGTGTGTGTGTGAGTGTGTGTCATTTTCCACGCGCGCAACAGTGACAGCGGTTTGGTTTCAAGGTCCTGGACGGGCGCTGCGGAGCGTGCTCTGTGTCCCTGGTCTCGGTCTCGATCGGGCTGCCGTCACGTGTTGGCTTTGTGGCCTGGGCGTCACACCTGTGCAGATATATCACCGGGCCCACCCAGGAGCAGCGGTGGTTTCGGATTGTAGGGGTTCTTTGTGTTTTCACATGGCGTCCGCTCCGAGGCGGCAGATCGGCTTCCCGCCGTTTGACCGTCCATGGTGTGGTGTTGTACCTAGGCCCCGTGTGAGAGAGGATTTTAGGGCATGTTGGCCACAGGGATTGAACCGGTTCCTGATCTAAAACATTGCACGGGCTACTGGGCCGTCGTGCGTTAAGGGGGACAGGGGGCCGCCAGGGCATTGGCAGTAACATGGTAGTGATGGTAAACATTAATGTGGGCATACCAGAGCATCCTTGGCCCTGCTGGTTAAGTCATACAATGGAAAAAGAGTCATCTCCAGTCTAACAGGTGGCAGGCGGTTCTACCGCAGTGCGTGGGTGACATCTAGAGGCCTAATGCCACAGGTGCAGTATCAGGGATATACTCAGAGTGACAGTGTAAGCACACAGGTTTGCATGGGGCTCGGAGTCTGTATCATACTCCATCGTAGGATAAGGACTAAACGGGCAGGGGACATGGAGGAGGCCTTGCGGATACCCATGTACATATATGTCTATATAACCATATACATATAAACATATACATATATATAAACAAATATACCAATTGATTGATTGATTGATTGAAAAATGTATTAACAGTTTGCAGAATTACAGTACATTTCAAGCACAAACTCAATACAAAGGCTGTTAACTGTGAGTGGACGACCCAATTAAGCATTACACTTGTTTCCAATAGGGTCCACAATGTTCAATTCATCAAAAACATTTAGAGACGTACAAATAGACACTTCTATATAGACAAAGGACAGAACAGGAATTCATCATAAAGGAGGTAAAAAGGGAAAAGAAACATATACAGTGAGGGAAAAAAAGGGGTGGGGGGGAATAAATAAATAAATGCAGGCACACATACAATTCAATCAGTTTTACAGGGGAGGAGCTGCGAAAGAGAAGCCAGACGACTGTGCAGTTCGCTGTCGGTCATGTCATAGTTGGGCTGGGTCAGGGTTTAAAACAGAGAGAAAGATCTGCAGGGGACCGGAGACGGAAACATATGGAAGCAGATCAGGTTAGCACGGCAATACACATGAACTACTGGCGAACCCCAGCCTGCCGTCCGGCTAGAGTCTGAGTGGAGTGCATCAAGCAGAGGGGGGATTCCACGTTCACTAAAAGCGGTACGGACCGCCTGTGTGTCGGGGTGTCTCCTATGGAAGAGAGAAATATGCATGACCACCTACGAGTATGGTTGTTAAGGCGCTTGCCAAGTCCGTGGGGTTCCGTAGGACCCGCCTACGCCAGCGAACTTCTGTTGGGTGACACATAGAGAGAGGAGGGGGTTTGAGAACAGGGTGACCTACTTTTCTGGAACACCCTCGGACGACTGGAGCGGAGAGATGCGCTAGGGAGGAGACATCATAACAACAGCAGCAGATAATAGAAAAAAAAAACGAAATTGGTTCTCCTATTACGTGCATGCCCTGTATAAACCAATCTGAAATAATCTGAAATAATCGGCGGGCGCCACGCTGGGAGACAAATATGCATGTACACGCACGCATATAGTATATATCCGGGGGGAGGAGACAGCGTCATCAGGTGATGTAAAAGCGAGTCTAGGATCTGGTCCTTTTCACAATGGGGGATATGAGTGAGTCCAGAATCTATTTATGTTCACGATAGGGGGTGGAATCTATATCTATTCCTGTGTGAGAGAGTGGAGGTTAGGGTTAGGGTTAGGGTTAGGGTTAGGGTTAGGTTGGAACAAAGAGACACCCTATAGAGAGCCGGAGACAGCAATCTCAGCCAGGACCCTGATCAGGTCAACCCAGAAACAAGACTGGCCGGAGATTTATAGGAAATAGGGTAAGTGCACTGTGCTATGCATGTGTTTACTGGCAAACCACCCAACCCGGTCCTAAGTGACAGAGAGTAATAATATGGCAATAGTACTAAACCGAGTCAAGCTTAAACCTAGGTTTGTCAAGGTAGATAATACCAGGTCTGAAAAGACCACTAATAAATTCCATCTAGGACCCACGGTCAGGAAGGGAGGAGATGCCTAGAAAGGCAGTATAAATGCGGCAATAGTACTTGGCTGAGTCGAGTTTACAATTCAGATTTGTAAAGGTAGATAATACCAGGTCTAAAAAGACCACTAATACAGTCCATCTAGGACTTATGGTCAGGATGGAAGAGGATGCACAGAAAGGCCATATAAACGTGGCAATAATACTAATCTGAGACTCCGGGTCTATAAAGGTAGATAATCCAAGGTCTGAAAAGACCATAAATAGAATTCATCTAGAGCAATAACAAAATTAATGAATTATAATATCATAATAATAATGCAATTTCCATTGCCCGGAAGGTAACAAAGGACTATTGGCTAACAGGACCGGCCGCAGAGGTGAGAAGGCATCCTCCTTGTGTTTTTATGAGCAAGGCCTACCGTGTGCTAAGTGTGGTCCCGACAAACAACCTGTACAATTCAGTACTTCCAGTAGAGTCGAGAGAGAGGAAAATAAGAGTGCAATATGCAAGGTCATTGGGAAGGCCTTTTAAGTCTAATCCGATTTTAAGAGGAAGAATGGTTTGGGTTAGGGTTAGGTTTAAATCGATGAGCCGTCCCGGGTTTTTGGGGTAAAGGGACTAATAGCACAACATTACACGATCCTAAAGGCCAGCCACAACCTGCCGTCCGCCCCAAGGTCAGCAACCGGACGCACCGTGGGGCCTGAGGAAGAGAGCGTGGGTCTAAGAGGGGGTCGTGTTCTGTGTGCGGGGGCCTGGGGGGAGGGAAGATAGGAGGAGGAGGAGGAGGAGGAGGGAGAGAGGGGTTGGTGGGGCAACAGCAACAACAACAACAACAATAACAACAGCAACCGGGACAACGGGACGGAGCACGTGTACAGAGACCAGTGGGCCCTCATGTGCGCCCGTGTGTGTCCGGAGGCAGCCACGCCCGCTCGTGCGGCATGCGGGCGCGCGTGGGTACGTAACCACACATCTGTATTTACCTCGAATGGCGGCCGCCGTGCTTTGGAGCACTCGTGCGGGGACCAGAGGCGTGTCAGGGTTCCTGGAGACCTCGCGTAGCCGCAGTCCGCTGTGGGGTGGCGCGGGAGGAGGTGGTGTGGACGGTGGGAGAGGTGTGGAGAATGAGAGAGAGAGAGAGAGAGAGAAGGGGAGAGAAACAGGGGTTACTATGAGGCATATGGACCAGTACGGCGACGGTCGGCGGGGGTAGGGGAAGGAGAGACACCTGCGCGTGCACGGACACACACACGTACGCGTTGTACTGCCGTGTGTGGTGGTTCGTGCGTGCGTGTGCTGCGGGCCGGAGAACCGTGCGTTCCGGTACCCGGCATGTGGTCGAGGCGCGAGCCCACCCCTAGTGGATGTGTCCGGGAGACGGACGGGGGAAAGTAAAGGGGACGGACGGACGGGCACTACTGGGAGTCGAGTGACCTCCTGGGTGTCGAGTGACCTCCTGGGTGTCGAGTGACCTCCTGGGTGTCGAGCGACCTTGTTACGTGCCACGTGGGTAGGTTTCTCTGTATTCCTCCCCTGTCTCTCCTTCCCTCTCCCCTCTTTCATCCTCTACAGGTCTGAGGTCCATAACCACCAGTGTGGCTGACTGCAGCAGCCCTCATTGGCTAGCCTCTGATTCTCTTGCTCCGCCTCCAACCAATCACACTCACCTGTGCCCTATTAAAGGGCTGTGTTTGGCACAGTGCAAGCTCTCTCTTCAACAAACACCAGTTGGATATTAGTTAGAGATCAAGTAACGGCTGTGTTGTTCTGTCGTACGCTGTGTCTAGTGTGTATGCCCTGCCTTGGGACAGGTAAGACGGGGATCCCTATACATAGACGGCACGTAGGCAGAATCTATGTTAAACCACACTAGGTAAGGGATGGTTGCCACTTTTGTATTTATCCTCATTGGACAGGGTAGCTAGGCAGTCAGGCTTTTTGTTTTCATGTCAGTCAGTTAGACAGTATTGTGTTCACCTTAGCTGCTTAGTTTGTTATTTTGGCAACATCCGTGTCCCCTGGCAGTGGCATACTTATGTTTTGAAACTTGACCATTTTTGTATACACTGTAAATATTTTCTGATTAACCTACTAAAAACACTTAAGGTAATCGTTGCCTCTAAACCTGTGTTGTCTCCGTTATTTGAACCTTTAATGCTTGGTATCCCCTTTCATCATTTATGTTGTGTTACCCTAGCCTCTAGACTTTTTGCTAAATAAGGGTTTCGTAACATAAAATTGGGGGCTCGTCCGGGATAACTGAGCATTTGAGGGTGCAAATACTTTGTACTGTAGGTAGCAATTAGCATACTGGTATACTGGACGGTTTTGCGCTGCAGGAGAGGTGGTATTCTGCTTGTGTGCATTGTGCACCATGGCATCAGGTTTTGATTTGAACCAGTTCGTTGCAAATCCTTCCCGTACATCCTTCGAATTGTGTCGCAAGGCCGACTTGATTTTGGTGGCCAAACATTTTGGCATAACTGTCAAAACTGGGTCCCGTAAAGGGGAAATTAAGTCAGTGGTGTTTGGTGGCTTAGTGGACAGGGGTGTCTTGTGTTCTCCGGAGGTGGGGATGGATGGTGCAGCCCCTCCTGAAACATTGGAGACGGGGGGGTCACCACCGGCCTCGCCGAAGGGGGGCCCCATGGCTTTCTCTCCGACCCTAACAGGGTCCCTGGATGGCGCTAGGCTAAAGTTGCGTTTGGCCCGCCTCGACAGAGAGCGGGAGGAGAAAAGGGAGAGGGAACGTGCAGAAGTTGCAGAAAGAGCTCAGAAAGTTGAGCATGAACAACAGTTTGCCATCCGCAAGCTGGAGCTGGAATTCCAGCTTGAGACAGCCATCAGGCTGCGTAAGTTGGACCTGGCGTCCTCTCCCCAAACTGTGGCACAGTCCACAGTCTCCGCCTTAGTTCCGCCATCCACTGCGGCGGCCCCTGCCTCTACTACTGCCACTCATGGTCCACCCAACTCCACTGCCTCGACAACGCCACCTGGTAAATATGATTTATTTCGGCACATAGAACTTCCTCCCTTCCGGGAAACGGAAGTGGATGCTTTTTTCCATACTTTTGAACGCCTTGCGACCGTTCTTAATTGGCCAAGAGAGAACTGGTCCACCCTGCTGCAGTGCAAGCTAACCGGTAAAGCGCAACATGTTATTGCTTCATTGCCTCTTGCCGATAGTCTTGATTATGATGTGTGTAAGTCTGCCGTACTCCGTGCCTACGAGCTCGTGCCCGAGGCATATAGGCAGCAATTTAGAAACTACAAGAAAGGTTCCACGCAAACTTTTGTTGAGTTTGCTAGGGAGAAGGGAGAAATGTTCGATAAGTGGTGTGCTGCTAGCAAGGTCACCGATTTCGCAGCCACCCGAGAGCTAATCCTCTTAGAGGAGTTTAAGAAGTGTGCCCCAGAGAGTTGTGTTGTTCATTTGAACGAAAAGAAAGTCTCTCAACTTAGTGAAGCAGCTATTTTTGCTGATGAGTATATGTTGACCCATAAGGAGGTGTTTGGGACACCTCGTGGTAAGGGTCCTGGTGCGTCTGCTTCGCGCCCAGCTAATTCCACCTCTCCTGTAGGTTCTAGGGAGGAGAGGCAATGCTATTATTGCCACACCAAGGGCCATGTCCAGAAAGATTGTTTTCAGTTGAAAAGAAAGAACTCTGGTTCCCCCAGACCTGGCAATGCGAAACCGATTGGTTTTGTTAGAACAGTGCCTGAGCAGCAGACTGCAAACAGCCCTGTTCCTACTTGTAGTGATGGCTTTAAGCCCTTCACGTTTGAGGGCATGGTGTCCTTGGTTGGAGAACCCCGTAGCAGGAAGCCAATTAGGATTTTGAGAGACACTGGGGCAGCTCAGTCCTTCCTGCTAACTGACGTTCTGCCTCTGTCAGAGGCGTCGTTCTCTGGTGCATACAGCATCGCCCAGGGAATTGATATGAGTTTCATAAAGGTTCCACTGCACCATGTGCTTCTTGACACGAAACTGGTTTCTGGCTGCTTTAAGGTGGCTGTGCGCCCTGCGTTGCCTGTTCCAGGTATAGACCTGATTATGGGAAACGACATTGCAGGTGACAAGGTTTGTCCGGTGTTAGAGATTATTGAACACCCTGAGGCACAGGCTATGCCATGTGGCTCAGATGGCCGCCCAGTTAGCTTTCCTGCCTGTGTGCTTACACGAGCTCAGAAACGCAAGGAAGGTGAGTCTGTTGATTTGTCAGACTCCTTCTTGGCCACCCCACTTTCTACTGATGTTCCTCCCCAGCATTCGACAGACCGGGCAAAGGTAAAATCACTGTCAGCCCATATGCCTTCCATTAAGCTTCCAGTTACTCGTAAGCAGATAATGGCTGCCCAGAAAACCGACCCCACGTTAGCTCATTGCTTTGAGTTGGCTATTTCCCCTGCGGCTGCAAAGGATAAGCCAATAGCTTATTTTGTGGAGGATGACTTGCTAATGAGAAAATGGTCGTTCCCTGCTGCAGCTGGCATGGACTGGGGTGTGGTGACTCAGGTCGTCGTGCCTACCTCCTTTCGCCACCAGGTGCTGCTGTTGGCCCACGAGACCCCTTGGTCTGGACATTTAGGAATTACTAAAACTTACAACAGGGTGTTGAAACATTTCTTTTGGCCTAAGTTAAGAACCTCTGTTGCCCAGTTTTGCAAAACCTGTCATCACTGTCAGGTCACAGGAAAACCGAACCAGACCATCCCCGCAGCTCCTCTCTGTCCTATCCCAGTGATGGGCGAACCTTTCAGTCATGTCATCGTGGATTGTGTGGGGCCACTACCCAAGACCCGTAATGGTAATCAGTATCTCCTTACTCTGATGTGTGCTGCCACCCGATACCCGGAGGCTATTCCTCTTAGAGTTATTACTGCAAAAGCAGTGGTGAAGGCCATGACAAAGTTTTTCTCTACTTACGGATTTGCTAAGGTGGTCCAAAGTGACCAGGGTACTAATTTTATGTCCCGTGTGTTCAAACAGGTTCTAGGGTCCCTAGGAATTGAGCACAGAGTCTCTTCAGCCTACCATCCTGAGTCACAAGGAGCCCTAGAACGTTGGCATCAGACATTCAAGTCAGTATTGAGAAAGTATTGTCTGGGTGAGGGTAATAGCTGGGATGAGGGTGTGCCTTTTGCCTTGTTTGCACTTAGAGAGGCTGTTCAGGAGTCACTGGGCTTCAGTCCCTCGGAGTTGGTTTTCGGTCACACAGTGAGAGGACCACTCCAGGTTCTGAAGGAGCAAATCCTGTCTCCTGAAAAATTCTCTAAGTCCACAAACATATTGAAGTATGTGAGCCAGTTTAGAGAGCGCCTACACAAGGCTTGCTCCCTAGCAAAAGAAGCGCTAGTCACCTCTCAGAGTGCCATGAAGAAGCACTATGATAGGAGAGCTGTGGCACGCTCCTTTTGTGTAGGAGATCAAGTGTTGGTATTACTGCCCATTCCAGGATCTGCATTGTCCGCTCGATTCTCAGGTCCTTACTCTGTGGTGGAGAAGTTGAGTGACACAGATTATGTTATCAACACTCCTGAACGCAGACGTAAAACCCGTGTTTGTCACATCAATATGCTCAAGATGTACCATGCCAGAGCCCCAGATCCATCTGAGAGTAATGTTGCACCTGTGGCCACTGTAGCGTCAGTGTCTGCCGTGTTCAACACTGCTCCAGATGAGGATGGTCTGAAGCTTAGGTATGTTCCTCAGCAGGGTGCCAGGCTAGCTAATTCTGAAATGTTGGCCGACCTGTCTCCTCATCTGGCCCACTTGCCTGTAGAGCAAGGTGCTGATATTACCCAGTTGATTTTAGAATATCCGATGCTCTTCAATGACACCCCTACTTGTACCTCAGTGATAGAGCACGATATAGTGGTGAGTAACCCTGCCCCCATCCGGCAGCACCCGTACCGTGCCAATGCAGCCAAGCGGGCAGCGATGAAAAAGGAAGTACAGTACCTGTTGGATAATGGTTTGGCTAGAGCGAGCTCCAGCCCTTGGTGTTCACCCTGCTTGTTGGTGCCAAAATCTGATGGCACCCCTAGGTTTTGTACTGACTTCCGCAAGGTCAATTCAGTCACTGTACCCGATTCCTATCCACTCCCACGGATGGAAGATTGTATTGATAATGTTGGCTCAGCACGGTTTGTGAGCAAACTCGATCTGTTGAAAGGTTACTGGCAGGTCCCCCTAACAGCCCGTGCTTCTGAGATATCTGCATTTGCAACCCCTGATGATTTTCTGCAATACAATGTGTTAGCTTTTGGGATGCGAAATGCTCCAGCCACCTTTCAAAGGTTAGTTAACACTGTGTTGTCTGGTGTTCCCCACTGTAATGCTTACTTAGATGACTTGGTCATTTATACGGACACGTGGTCTGAACACACCCGCATACTCAGAATGGTGTTCGACAGGTAGACCACAGCGACGTTGACTGTAAACCTGGCCAAATGTGAATTTGGAAAAGCAACAGTTACTTATCTAGGTAAGGAGGTTGGCTTGGGAAAAGTACGGCCTGTGCATGCTAAGGTTATAGCTATTGTTGATTATCCAGCCCCAACCACCAAACGCGAGTTGCGTCGTTTTGTTGGAATGGCTGGCTACTATCGCTCATTCTGTCGTAATTTTTCCTCCGTCATGGCTCCTCTAACTAGTTTGCTCAGTGACACCAGACAGTTTGTCTGGTGCTCAGAGTGTCAGCAGGCCTTTGAAAAGGCCAAAGCATTGCTATGCAGTGCTCCTGTGCTTGCTGCCCCAGACTTTGCTCTGCCATTTAAAGTAGAGGTGGATGCAAGTGCCTTGGGAGCTGGGGCTGTATTGCTTCAAGAAGGTGCTGATGGAATTGATCACCCCGTCTGTTTCTTCTCTAGAAAATTTACTAAGCCACAGCTTAACTATTCCACCATTGAGAAGGAAGCACTGGCCTTACTGCTGGCTTTGCAGCATTTTGAAGTTTATGTTGGCTCAAGCTCTGTACCTGTTGTTATATACACCGACCATAACCCACTAACATTCTTGCACAGAATGTATAATCAGAACCAGCGCTTGATGCGGTGGGCCCTCATCATCCAAAACTACCACCTAGAAATAAGACATAAGAAAGGCGTGGACAATGTCCTGGCGGATGCGTTGTCCCGCGCCTGAGAGTACAGTATTTTTTTTTTTTTTTTGCTTGTGTATAGAGCTACTGTATAGATATGAACAAACTTATGGTAAGTTTGTTCTTGTTGGTGGGCGTGTTACGTGCCACGTGGGTAGGTTTCTCTGTATTCCTCCCCTGTCTCTCCTTCCCTCTCCCCTCTTTCATCCTCTACAGGTCTGAGGTCCATAACCACCAGTGTGGCTGACTGCAGCAGCCCTCATTGGCTAGCCTCTGATTCTCTTGCTCCGCCTCCAACCAATCACACTCACCTGTGCCCTATTAAAGGGCTGTGTTTGGCACAGTGCAAGCTCTCTCTTCAACAAACACCAGTTGGATATTAGTTAGAGATCAAGTAACGGCTGTGTTGTTCTGTCGTACGCTGTGTCTAGTGTGTATGCCCTGCCTTGGGACAGGTAAGACGGGGATCCCTATACATAGACGGCACGTAGGCAGAATCTATGTTAAACCACACTAGGTAAGGGATGGTTGCCACTGTTGTATTTATCCTCATTGGACAGGGTAGCTAGGCAGTCAGGCTTTTTGTTTTCATGTCAGTCAGTTAGACAGTATTGTGTTCACCTTAGCTGCTTAGTTTGTTATTTTGGCAACATCCGTGTCCCCTGGCAGTGGCATACTTATGTTTTGAAACTTGACCATTTTTGTATACACTGTAAATATTTTCTGATTAACCTACTAAAAACACTTAAGGTAATCGTTGCCTCTAAACCTGTGTTGTCTCCGTTATTTGAACCTTTAATGCTTGGTATCCCCTTTCATCATTTATGTTGTGTTACCCTAGCCTCTAGACTTTTTGCTAAATAAGGGTTTCGTAACAGACCTCCTTGGGTCAGGCGACTCCAGGTCACCTTTCCGAGGTGGAGTCATGTCTCCTGGATGTCGGGTGACCTCCTGGGGTCAAGCGGATTACCTTACTGTGTGATGCTGAGGACGGATTTTGTGGTGTTACTCCAGGCCAGGGGAGTGGGAGGGGGTGGCGGTGAAGTCTCAGTGATAGGGAGAAGGAGGGGTGGCGGTGGATGGGGGGTTTTGGGGGGAACTTATTCCGGTTTCCCAAAGAGGTGTTTCCCAAACACCAGTGTTTCCAGATTTTGGAACCAGTGTCTTTGGCCCAGGGGGTTTGGCCGTTTTGGGACGTGAGGTCCTCCTTAGGGAGTCCCATGATGTGGGGGTGTTTGACGTAGAGGGGAAGAGGTATTTTTTTGAGAGAGAGAGAATAGACAAGGAAGGACAACGGTTAACATAGAGATGCAAGGGATGTGAGTGAGCATGGGAGGGAGGGAAACGACGGTCGTTCGTGAGGGAAGGCCACTGTGGAGAGAGGTTAAGAGTGGTATTGGATCGCGTGATCGGAGGGTCCCGTGGACGAGGAAACGAGTGATCAGCGTGACACGTTGGGGGGTGGAGGTTTTTATTTTAAGGAGTCACGGAGGTCGCTCGAACCCGTGTGTTGGAGTTGGGGCTAAAGAGGGGGCAGGGGGTCCTATTTGGCGGTGACGGTTCCATGGGGTTTGAGGCCTCGGGTCTCCGTTTAACGGACCGAATGGGTGACAATGCGAGACCGAGATCGCCAGTAGTTCTGTCCCGGGCCTTCACGGCGCGTTTCAGGCCTTTCAAACTATACGCGCTCTGAGCGACCAAAACAACAGAGACGACAGCAGAAACATCAACAGGGACAACAGAAACATCAACAGGGACAACAGAGACGACAACAAGGACAACAGGAGAAACAAAACCAAAAGGGACGCCAGTGCTAATCCGAACCGCGTCGGGCGAGGGGACGGAGGCTCCAGGGTTCCCGAGGACGGGTCACCCAGGGCGTCGTGGAGGGTTTGGTCAGGGGCCGGGCGGAGGGGGGGGTGGTTGTTCGGTACCGCTCTCGAGAGTAGGGGCGGGCCGGCAAGCCCCCGGTGCTTGCGGTTATGGTTAGGTCGGGGTGTTGGAGAAATGGAGTCCCGCCCGTACCTGGGTGCCGAGGCGAGGCTGGGGTCGCGGCCGGTTCGGGGTCGCGTCCCGAGGGCGAGCGTCTGCCCTCCCAGCTCGCAGTTATGGTTAGGTGGGGGTGAAGGGTGAGGGTGTCCCGATCGGGACGTGTGGGGGGACAGGTGGGGGGACAGGGGAACCGACCGTGAGACCGGTGGCGGGTCGGAGCGCGGTCCAGGAGGTGGCACCGGGTGAGGACTGTGGGGCGGCGCCTAAAATTAAGGTCCTCGAACCGGGCACTCACCTTTAGGGACGCACGGGCGGACGTGCCGGTATCGGGACAGGGTCCGGATCCTACGGGTCTCAGGGCACAGGGGACAGCAGCAGCAGCACTGGGACGCAGGGGTGCTGGTGGGGGAGAGAGGGAGAGGGAGAGCGAGAGAGAGAGAGAGAGAGAGAGGGGAGAGAAGGGAGAAGTGTGTGCGAGGCACTCGGTGTGTTAACAGGTCGAGGATTGTGTTATTCAGTTAATAGGTGGACGTCCACTGGGCAGTGAGTGGCGGGTCAGTCGAGACCGTCAGCCTGAGCCTCGTGACAACAGGTTCCCATGGCCACGGTCGTGAAGGTGACATCGAGGATGTACGTGTGTGCATGCGTGTGCACGTACGTGAACACCTGTTTTTAACAACCACCGTGGCATTTAGTCAATATTATTGACGGGGTGTCAGGGACGGCGCGGTGTGACCACGCGTTTGGGACGTCCTATGTGGTACGTGACATTAATGTCCCGGGTGTAGGGGGACGGAAGGGATCCGTACCTGGCTCCACATAATGGCCGCGCGGTGTCGCTGGGTCGAGGTCCGAGCCTCGATCAAAATGGCGGCCGCTAGGCCTGTGAGGCTAACAGCGGCTGGGGCGATAAGGCCGAGCCGGTCGGAGCGCTCGGGACGGGGCATGGCAGCTCTGTTAAAGTGCCCGGAGGGGAAGCCACGGTCCCCGCGGGGATTCGTTAGCATGCAACGGTGTGCGAGGCTAACGTACGACCCGTGTCAAGCACTCGGTGGCGGCGCCCAACGGCTAATGCTAACTAGCGCAGGAGGGACGCAGCAGCAGCGGTTTAGCATGACAATAATAATAGGGGAAGTACGGGGAATCACACACAGCGGGGATATTTCCATGGCATGTCAAAACATTTCATCCGTCCACACAGGGGGTAACAGAGCATGTGTTTGACTCGGGGTGGACTGGTGAAACGGGGGGATTTTAAAATAAAACATAACGGGGAAGTACAACAACCATCGAGACCGGCCACCGCAGCCTAGCATGCTAGCTAGCTTGGCTAGGCTCAGCAGCGGCTCGGGCGTTAGCACCAGAGTAACACACAGAGACATGAGAGATTTTTTTAGAGAAGACAGAGGCAGGTTTAAAGAAGGGGACAGGGACATGGGGACAACATGTGAACATGTGAACATGTTAGGGATTATTGTGTGGGGAAACCGTGGGTCCGACATATAAACAGGGACCCGTTAGTCATAGCGGTACTGTGGGTAGGATAAACACGCACATAGGCCTCGACAATAGCGAGCACGCGACCCAAACACAACGGTCCAATCGTCACGGATACGTTGGAAAACATTGTGGAATAGATCGATGGGGATGTGCGGTTGCGAGAGACATAGTATGTCCTCGGAGGGACCTACCTCGATCAGTTGAGATGCGGGAACGTAAAGATGGACGGGGACGCGTTGCAGATATCAGCAGTGGCCAAACAATAACAAAGTCTCACCACTTCCGGTAGCGAGACGGTCCGTGTCACAGGCCGGAAGTTCCTCGGGGTGATGTCTAGGTCAGCCGTGGGCGTGACGAGGACAATAAAACCAGGGGGAGATGAGGACGTGAGCGAGTGAAGGGAGTAATGAAATAATAAAGGAATAATAACAAACCGATATAATAGGGTGATGATGACCCTAGGGAGAAATAATAACGGTAAAAGGACAGAAACATGGACAGGACAGGACATGTGACAGGACAACGGTGAGACATGGGACACAACACACTGGTGACAGACAGTAAACAACGATGAACAACCCACTGTGTGCAAGTGGGCACACACAGAGGGAGCACAGAGAGTGGGGTAGAGTGAGGGGAGAGGAGAGGAGGACGAGTAAGGGGACAAGGAGACCGACTGACCAAACCTCATCTACTCTTTATGTTATCAAGGCATTTTTACAATCGGGGACATGTATGGCAACTCAACAGTAGATGGAGTAATACACACATACAGTCAGAACCATTGTAATAATAATAATGAATGCGGCATGACCAGACACAGCGTCATCACGATGCCATCATGGGGAATGATGGAGATGACGGTGGAGGAGAGGGTGTCAGTGAGGGGACGGGAGGGACAAGGAGGCGGTGATGAATAGAGTAAGGGAGAGGTCAGCAGGGGTCAGATATTAGGCAGAGGGCACAGGGGAGCCGTGCCATTCGGGGGCCTGAGGTATGACTACAGGTTGACCTCTGGTGACCTCCAGACACGTGTAGAGTGTTGGGTACCGTGGGGAATGGGGAAGAGGGGCTGAGAGTCACAGTGACCATCACATGACTTGGTGGGACACTGCACACACGAGAGGGCCTGGGGAGGAACAACATCAGTAGACAACGTTTGTTTACAGGAAACACAACAGTACTGGGAATGTATGAGTGGAGGCCGACGCGTATAACTGTGTCTTAGTGTCGAGGACAGTACTGGGGTGGTGACAGGGTGAGGAGGAACGGCGAGGAGGAACGGTGATCATCACACAACCTGGTGGGATACTGCACATGCACACTGGGGGGCCTGAGGAGGAACAACATCAGTAGACAAGGATTGTTTACAGAAACAACAGTAGTACTGGGAATTCAGATTCAGATTCAGATACCTTTATTTGCCATTTGTGTATACACACATAGGAATTTGCTTTGACATAACATGAGTGCATTCAATTATTTTTTCACAAATACCAACAGACATAAGACAACACCGTGCAGGGAAATAAATATAAAGTGCAGGGTTATACAGTAGTTCATAGTGCATCAAATGTTGCCGGTGATTAAAGTGCCGGTGTCACTAGGAGGCAGGGGTGGAAGGGAAGCCAGAGTCATTGAGCTTTGTCTGTGGCGGGCTTTCGTAGCCTTCGGCAGCCGCAGACTTCTCCCAGAGGGTAGCAGGGTGAGGAGGCCGTGGCCAGGGTGGGAGGAGTCGGCTATAATCTTCCTTGCTCTCTTCAGCGTCCTGGCGTCGTGCAGGGACTTGAGGGAGGGCAGAGGGCGGCCAATCACCCTCTCCGCAGAGCGAATCACCCACAATCACCCACACGACAAAGGATGAAGAGAGATTCAATTGTAGTAGAACAGTGTTGGTGAATCACTGTCACGTCAGAACACCAGCGATTGTTTACAAAAAACATTAGTCCGCCTCCACGCGACTTGCCAACCGCCTCGAAGTCTCTGTCAGCTCGAAGTGCGGAAAAGCCCTCCAGCTGTACAGCTCCGTCTGGGACTGCCGGCGTTAGATGGGTCTCTACTAACGCGAAGACAGCCGTGGAGTGGAATTCATTGCTTCTCGAAACCAGCAACCGGAGTTCATCCATTTTATTCGGTAGAGAGTTCACGTTACCAAGGAATATATGTGGGAGAGGTGGACGCGATCCTCTCCGGCGTAGGCGAACCAGACAACCTCCTCTTCTTCCCCGTTGTCTCCTAGTCCAACGTACAGCACTGGCGAAGAACGCTGTCCCCCTCACTAGCATATCCAGTATGTCCGTTGAACGGGTGAGTAATGTTGGTAAAATGTCCGATGGGGTTGAACACCCAATGTGCAGAAGCTCTTCTTTAGTGTAAGAAGTTAAACAGGACACGTAAACAGCACAGAACAGACAGAACACTACACACGTTAACGCTACAGCAGCCCTCGACGGCGCCATCTTGACAGCTGTCACTCAGATGGCGTGGATGTATGGGTGGAATGTATGGGTGGAGGCCGAGGTGTATGGCTGTGTCCTGGTGTCAGAGCCGAGGATGGTGCTGGGGTTTTGTGGAACAGAGTGAGGGGGAACAGTGAGGAGGAATAGTATGGGTGGGACATGATGGGTGAACAATCATAACAACAATAACAAAACAGGTTAGGACAGGACATGACAAACATTAAACAACGATTAACAACCCATGGTGTGAGAGGGCACACACGGAGGGACACGTAGTAAAGGAGGCAGGATAGAGTGAGAGGAGGAGAGAGCAGAATGAGTAAGGGGACAAGGAAACCGACTGATCACACCTCATCTACTCTTTATGTTATCAAGGCATTTTTACAATTGGGAACATGTATGGCAACTCAACAACGGATGGAGTAATACACACATACAGTCAGGGTAATTGTAATGATGATAAGAAATGCAACATGACCAGACACAGCGTCATCACAATGCCATCATGGGGAATGATGGAGGAGAGGGTGTCAGCAGGCCCGGTTCTTCCTACAGGCCGACGAAGCGGGCCGCTTCGAGCGCCATGGGGGAGGGGGCGCAAAAAAAAAAAAAAAAAAACTCTGTCTGCCCAGTGTCCCCCCAGTTCCCCCCAGTGCCTCCCCAGTACCTCCCCAGTGTCTCCCCAGTGCCAGTGTCCCGCCAGTGCCTCCACAGAGCCTCCCCAGTGTCCCCACAGTGCCTCCCCAATGGACCCCCAGTGCCTCCACAGTGTCCCCACTGTCCCCCCAGTGCCTCCACAGTGTCTCCTAATTTTTTGGGACAGAGTAAAAAAAGAAAAAAAGAAAACAAATCCTGCTTGGGGCGCCAGATTGCTCAGGACCGGCCCTGGGTGTCAGTGAGGGGACGGGAGGGACAGGGAGGCGGTGGTGGACTAAGTAAGTGAGAGGCCAGCATGATCTTCGTCACCCCTTACCCCTAAACTAATTTCCCTTTTATTTTTTATTTTTTACTATTTTGAAAAACATTTAAAATACTAGCTGATCTACATTGACACATTGTGAGCTTGTCTATTTGAACAATAATACAAACAAAGGTTTAGGGATAAAATAGGGCAATAAATGTCATCAAATGGTGCTCAAATGCAGAATAAATAATGGACCTTGATATGAAAAGGGTTGAAAACCACATGGTTAACAGTTTACACCCATACAGTCAAGTGATATACAGTAACTTATAAATTAAATAATAATAATCTCCAAGACATTTGCCAGACATATACAGTAATGTGAGTTCCCAGAAGTTCTCGCCAGCTCTCTGGGGCAGAGCTGTTCCTGGCAATGATGGAAGAATGAAGTATTACATTCATCAGTGCCCATACCCTGGGTGGGGTTGGCGAAAGGGCCTTTCTGTGTGGAGTTTGCATGTTCTCCCCGCGTCCCTTATAGGTACCCTCACAAAAAAACATGGTGTAGTCCTGGGGCTCCATTTCCGTCACCGCTAAACCCCTTATCCCTAAACTTCTTTTGCCTTTTTTACTATTTTGCAAAACATTTTTGAATAGTTAAAATGGCCAGTCTACAAGCTCACAACGTGTCAATGTAGATTGGCTAGTTGAACTATTCAAAAATGTTTTTCAAAATAGTAAAAAAATGCAAATAAGTTTAGGGATAAGGGGTTTAGCGGTGACGAAAATGGAGCCCCTGGTCTCTATACTCCCCTATATGTCTCCCCTGGCCAGCCGGGGCGCCTGGAGGGGAAAGGAACTGGTTGGAATAACGTGTTCCTTCCACGCGCTACGACCAACTGGGGAAACTCTCCCCTGTCAGGTGAAAAGAAGTGGCTTGGACTCCTCATGCATTAAAGATAGCATGAGGTCAGTCCGTTGCTCTCCCTAGGTTGGCAGAGGAAGTGTAGCGCCCAGGATTACATTAGATAATTGACACTGGGTGAAAACAAATGGGTTACAAAAATTGTGGGATAAAAAAGGGGGGAAAAGTACTCAGGTAAATGTACTTAGGCTAGTTACTTTACACCACTGTTTCCTGGTCATTCGCAGTGACATGTTAGTTCAGTGTGTGGTGTTGCTCTCATCTGATTGGTCATTACTCTCAGCCCCATATGATGATGTGCCTTATCACTTGTTATAGTCGAAACAAAACCCTATATGAATTTAAAGTGTTTCTGAATGCAGTCATTGAATATGCTATTTGAAAAAGAAACAGACTTGTCACAAAACCTTTGATCACAAATCATAGCAACAATTGTAGAACATTCGTAGTTTGGTGGAACGTACATTTAAGTGCATTTACAATTTTTCAAGACTTTATACTTCTACTCCATTAACATCTCAGAGGCAACTAGTTGTACTCCACTACAATTATTTGAAAACTTTACTTACTATACCGGCAGTTACTTTTCAAATGTAGATTAGTAGACTTGTGCCCGTCGGGCACCCCGAGCTACTTGGGAATGATGCAAGTTGGGAACAATGACAATGGGGAATGCATACTGCATACTGCTACAGTATATCCGTTGTCATAACACCGTTTTAACCGCCTGTCTGTGTCCCTTTTGTGCTCAGTGGCGTGCACAGATAGACACTAGGTGGTGCTAGAACACCTGCCCTTTGCCCTTTGGACAGCAATGTGCCCTTTAGAAAAAAAATAAAAACATTGTACAGTGTACACTGTACAGTATGTGGACCATGGTGACAAGTATCAATTATTGATAAAAAGCTTCTAATATATTATTTATGCCCCAAAATCTATAAATCTCACACTATTAAGGCAACCGGCCGGTTCCACACGCTGACAAGGTGCCCTTTTTCACTTTAGCACCTGTCCCTCTAAATGCCATCTCTGTATCTGTCTGTCTGCCTGTATCCCTTTTATGCCCATATGGAGCTCCCTATATCTGACCCACATGCAATGATATGAACACAATGCTTTCCAGGTTGGGTGGGTTAAAAAACAAAACAAAAAAACACATACTTCAGTGTGCAGGACAGAGGTACATAATCTCCAATATGAAAATGCAATTCCGTCGAGACGACCACCGGAAGAAAGTGCATCTCTCTCAATACATCACAGCAGCATCACCATGTGTGTGCAGAGTTCATTAAGAAGAACAGCACTGTTCCTTTTTGCCTGAATGAATAGTGTGAATGAGAGGGAGCGTGTTGGCATAATAAGGCATAGTTCTGCACTCGGTGCAGTCCCTCTCGTAGACGAGCAGATGCTTGTATCACAAGTATGATCGTACCCTACAAACCCTCCCGCGCACTCAGATCAGCCAACGCAGGGAAGCTGGAGGTACCTTCACTAAAAACGCCGGGACAACGCTCCACACGTCCCAAACTCTTCTCCCTTCTGGCTCCAAAACTATGGAATGCACTTCCCATCACAGTCAGAACTGCAGCCTCACTCCCAATCTTGCCCTAGCCTAGCCCCTTAGATAGCACATTATGTAGACTTAGATAATATTTTAAACAGACTTATAGCTTGTTACGTAGACAGCTCTAGAATTGCATTTTATGTAGTCATAGCACTTTATAGTACACATGTATAATATATTATATAGTATAGTATGTATAGTTTACATAGATACTCCACTGTTACGTTCTTAGTTTACGCATGATTCATGATAACTACTTTTTATATATGTGATGTATGCCATGCTTTTGTTATTGCTTAATGTAAGTCGCTCTGGATTAAGAGCGTCTGCTAAATGCCTAAATTGTAAATTGTATATCTATTATCTATCGCCTCTGTCGGGTGGAAACCTCATATGTCCAAAACTGTTACTTTTCAGGATTCAAATAAGAAAAAAAATCAAATGTAGCAGATCTACAAGTTCAAAACGTGTCGCTTCGTTCCACGGTTCAAGCTTCTGCTTCTGCTTCTGCTACTTTTGATGCTTTCTTGTGACGCTGTAGTATGATCAAGTTGTGCGTTAATTTACGGAAAACCCATTCAGGACGGGAACCCCTTTCGGTGTTTTAACACAGCCGACGCGAATCGCGTATCAATACGTTATCAATTAATCAAACGTCGGGTGCGGATCACGTATCAATACGTTTCAATCACTTTTTTATAGCATACTTTCATTCATCTTTTTACCCACCCGGACAATGAAGAACCATCGCCCTATCATTGCTGCTTAGTCCCGCTCACGTGATCAGAAAAAAAAAAATAAAAATAAAAAACCCCTCCCCTCCTGAAAACAGGAGGGCGGGCCGCTTTACGTGTATAAACCAGTGTAGAATGGATGCGCCCATGCCGATGTAGCCCGTGTGTGAAAAGAATCAAATTTCACCTAACCTCGCCTCACCAGGCTTTCCTCCACCTATTGGCTTTTATACTCGATTCCCCCCTCCCCTCCTGTTTCTCCTGCAGGAGGAGGGCCTTGCGAGATGGGGGCTCATGTCTCGGAAAAAAACATACGGAACGCTGTTGCGCTGCTACATGATCTGCAGATTCTGCACCAGATCGGCAACACACATGGACAGATGCATGTTTACTTCTTCATACTGTAGCGACCAAACGATCCCCGAGCCTACAATACTACGAACTAACAAACGAACTACAGTATCGAGAGGGGCCGCCATGACAACAGACAGTCTACCGTTGGTGGATCACGTATCGCCATGCAGAGCCGTCATAATCGGAGATCGCTCAGACGTGTGATTGTAACGCTTTTTTATTCATTATAATTGTAGTGATAAGACATGAACGCGTCGGGGACGTAATCGACCCGGGTGTAATGTATAACGAACTTTTCCGCGTCCTAAACCGTGCATGCCCAGGCATGTTCCCTATACTAGCTTGAAAAACAAAATCAGCTCATGATGACAACGCGTCTCACTGTTATACTATAGTTCTGAACCGAACGGTGGAATGGGACTTTTTATAGCCGTACGATCAAGACTTTTGCTGCCCAATGTGCCCATGACCCCCCCCCCCCCCCCCCCCCAATGTTACTGCGATCAAAACAATGAAAGCAGTGAATCATCATCATCATCTAAAGGATGCAGAGTTATGAAGGTTTATAGTCAGACATTGACAGGCAGATATAACAATAAACACAATAAATATGCTATACATCCTATACACCGAATGAAAGCCCTGAATGTGTACTTTTACGAGGAAAAGAGTAAACATTGATCCCATGTACAGTCTGTCATAAATTGGTTACTGGGTGGATGCACATTGCGCCCACCAGATATAACTGCAGAGAAGACATGGACCCGTACTCAATATTCACAAAATAAGGCCTATAGCGACATATAAATACTATATACCGTATGAAACAGAAGACTCTCTGCTTTCATAAGAAAAAAACTTCTACTGTAGTAATAATAAAAAACACACCCATGTGAAGTGAGTGGTGCAACTCTGTCCCATATTCTGTTCTCTGCTTATTCAATACAGCTTGCTATATACGGACTGAGGCAGAAAGTCATGTAAACCTTTTATTTACAGTTTGGTCTGTAAACTTCTACTGTAATAATAAAAATCACACCCCTGTGAAGTGAGCGTTGCAACTGTTCTGTACTTATTCACTACAGCTCGCTATATACGGACTGAGGCAGAAAGTCATGTAAACCTTTTATTTACAGTTTGGTCTGTAAACTTCTACTGTAATAATAAAAATCACACCCCTGTGAAGTGAGCGGTGCAACTGTTCTCTACAGTTGCGCGGTGCAACTGTAGAGAACAGTTGCACCGCTATAGGCCTTATTTTGTGAATATTGAGGAGTTCACGTCCATGTCTTCTCTGAAGTTATCTGGTGGGCACAAGCTGCATTCAATAACCAATTACTGTCTAACTGTACATGGGATCAATGTTTACTCTTTTCCTCGTAAAAGTACACATTCAGGGCTTTCATTCGGTGTATAGGATGTATAGGATATTTATTGGGTTCAATTTTATATCTGCCTGTCAATGTCTCTGACTTTAAACCATCCATAACTCTGCTCGCTGTTCAAGATAACCACTTCCAGGCAAATGCAGGTGTTGCAAAAAGGTCAATATCTCCAGAATGGAACATGGTAAAATCAAAATGTATTTTTTAAATTGAAGTGGACAAGTTCAGCTTTATTTTGATGTATACGTGTGATTCTCGCTATAAGAGAACATTTTGCTGTGGGCCCCCGAACAAGGCCTTTGTGCAATGTTAAACGGTAGCAACATCCAAATAGGCCTGTCGAGATCTTGTAGCAATCAAAGTGTTAAGCATTATGTTATTCTTTAGCTATTGAAAAATAGCAGATCTACAAGTGTGGCACTGAGTTCAGCGCTACAAGCTTGTAGATCTGCTATTTCTGAAAAATCGTGAAAATGTGGCGCAAATCTTTGAATATATTTTCTTTTAGAGCGAACATTTTTAACTAAAATCTTTGCTTCTGAGGGGTCCCTGGAACAACATATTTTCAGATGGGGGTCCGCGGCCAAATACAAAAAATCCTGGGGGTCCTTGACATAAAAAGGTTGAGCACCACTGACAGAAACATGGGATTTTATTAGGAAAACTGTTACGATTTAGAAGCCTTTTTTTTTATCTGCCTCAGTCCTAAACGGGTTAACCACGAAAGAAAACATCCACATGGCCATAATTGGGAGCCAAGGTTAAAGTGGGTATATGGCAAATGGTGCTTTTATATAGAGCCTTTATCCAAGGCGCTTTATTTACAATTTACAATGTGTATTTCATTTACGCACACACACACGCACACAATTGCGCGCACACACACACACACACACACACACACACACACACACACACACACTGACGGCAGAGGAAACCATGGGGGACCAACCTGCTCATCAGGAGCAGGTTGGTTCAGTGTCTTGCTCAATGACACTATGAACCAATTCAGAACATTTTAAAACTGTTGAGTAGTGTGGATGACAGATGGTCAACAGAAAATAATTGATTCAGAACAAAACAAGGGAACCTCTTGACTTGTATATACTTATATACTCATTGGAGACATTTTAAATAACTTTACGTTACAGGACTAAAGAAGAGCGTTTGATCAAGTGTGTGAGAGACGAGAGTCAATAATTAAAAGAAGACCGCCAGGCGAATCTAAAGCCTGTGTCACAGTACAGTACATGCGTGTGACTGTATGAGCACTTTGTGGGTGTTAAACATGTCTTAACCGGACACGGATTATGGAGATATAGCATGCTGTGTGTGTGTGTGCGTGCGTGCGTGCGTGCGTGCGTGCGTGTGTGTCTCATCGCCTCCATGAGTCAAGTCATGTCATTACTCATTTTGTTCTTGAGCCCCTATTTCTCTAACAAACTGCCCGGCTGGTGCTTGGCAGGGACTTTCAAACACGCCTTTGAATCCTCCCGTGCACATTATACTCGTTAAAAACCACTACTGTAGTGTATTCTGCTAAATGCCTAAATTGCAGTGGTGGAAAGTAAGTACATTTACTCACACCAAGCCAGTACTTGCACTGTCTGGCTGACCTTTAAGCGCCTTGCTTTGCGTCCTGAAAGAGCATACATGGGCAACTGGCGGCCCAGGGGCCACATGCGCCCTCCGCCATCACTTAAACACATTTCCTGCTGGCATGTTTTCGGACACCTCAGTAGCCCTTGCTACGTGAAAACTACAAACAAACAAAACCTACAAATCACGAGTCCTGTGACCGGCCATCTTAAACCGGAAGTAATCCTGTCCGCTGCTCAATCCGGTCCCAAACTAGCATGCAACACGATGACAGGAGTGATGCGCGAGTGTTTTATTGACATCGTAAGATCATACTTTATCTCATATCTCCTCATCTGAGATTCAATTCCGAGATAAACGCCGCTAAAGATCACGGCTATTATTGGACTCTATGGATTATCATAATTTTCCAAGATGGTTTTGAGTCGCCGGGGACCGTATCCAGGAGGCGTACAGTAAGTTATCACTCTAAGTATAAACGTGTATGGCAGGTAAGTGAGGTGTTTTCTAACCCGTTTATAGACGGGTATGGTGCAAAATGTGGCCCGAAATGGCCTGCAGGTTATTATCCGAACATTGATATATTATTGATTTCATAATTGCTAATATTAAAATGTTGTAAAATTATCTTTTTTATGTCCAATGTTATTTGTATTTAGTTCATAAAGTTAACTATTACTATTAACTAAATGCAATTGAAATTAAATAGGTTTCCAATTCAAATGTTGCATCGTTCTCAAGTAGGCCGGTGGCCGACGGGCACGTACAGGTCTAGTATAGCACAAATAGCTGATCTACAAGCTTAAAACACGTCGCACTGTGACGCGCTTTGAGCTTGTAGATCAGCTATGTTTGCTACAGTAATATGCAATGTGGAGTGAGTGTGGAAATATAGTGGCCCTCTTCTGGAGTGAGTGTGGAAATATAGTGGTCCTCTGGAGTGAGTGTGGAAATATAGTGGCCTTCTGGAGTGAGTGTGGAACTATAGTGGCCCTCTGGAGTGAGTGTGGAAATATAGTGGCCCTCTTCTGGAGTGAGTGTGGAAATATAGTGGTCCTCTGGAGTGAGTGTGGAAATATAGTGGCCCTCTGGAGTGAGTGTGGAAATATACATAGTGGCCCTCTGGAGTGAGTGTGGAACTATAGTGGCCCTCTGGAGTGAGTATGGAACTATAGTGGCCCTCTGGAGTGAGTGTGGAAATATAGTGGCCCTCTGGAGTGAGTGTGGAAATATAGTGGCCCTCTGGAGTGAGTATGGAATATAGTGGCCCTCTGGAGTGAATGTGGAAATATAGTGGCCCTCTGGAGTGGGTGTGGAACTATAGTGGCCCTCTGGAGTGAGTATGGAACTATAGTGGTCCTCTGGAGTGAGTGTGGAAATATAGAGGCCCTCTGGAGTGAGTGTGGAACTATAGTGGCCCTCTAGAGTGAGTATGGAATATAGTGGCCCTCTGGAGTGAATGTGGAAATATAGTGGCCCTCTGGAGTGGGTGTGGAAATATAGTGGCCCTCTGGAGTGAGTGTGGAAATATAGTGGCCCTCTGGAGTGAGTGTGGACATATAGTGGCCCTCTGGAGTGAGTGTGGAAATATAGTGGCCCTCTGGAGTGGGTGTGGAAATATAGTGGCCCTCTGGAGACTGGAGTGAGTGTGGAAATATAGAGGCCCTCTGGAGTGAGTGTGGAACTATAGTGGCCCTCTTGAGTGAGTGTGTAAATATAGAGGCAAAGTAAAGTTACTATATTTACCCAGGGTATCTGGGCTAAGCTCAATAACTTGTTTCCAGCCAGGCCCTGCTCATAGAACATTTCATGGTAGTGGTTCAATGCCTTGCTCAAGGGCACTTCAGCGGTGGTAATTTTAACGTGTCGGACCGCAATCCGTTCGGCCACCGCTATCGTCAGATTTGCCCACCCCTGTGATAGAGCATCAGATCACTCAACAGCAGGGGCGGCGCTGGGGGGGGGGGGCTTGCGGGGGCTATAGCACCTCCAAAAATCCCATAGCACCCCTGTAGCACCCCCAAGAAATTCTCAAACTAAATGTAAATTTTTTCCCCCACTGTCAGTGAATAAAATTATTTTCTCTGAAATGATTTGGTGGTCATATAATATTATTTTCAATGGCATATCGGCTATCTATCTTTTAACATCGAATCGATTAGTAAAAAATGTATGCGCACCGTTCGGGTAACGTTACGTACATAACGTACGTTTTACGTTATTTACGTAACGTTACGCGAGCAGCGCGCATCACCTGACATGCTTTGAACCAACCAGGTGTAGTTGTACTACTTGGTGGAACTTGGCGGGCGGTTTTGGCTTTGCTTAAGTTTGCTCAGCAGCAGTCACTCACAGAACAAGACAGACAGACAGTGACAGATCAGAGATAAAAACGATAAAAAATGGATAAGTTTGTGGTCAGGCAGCCTCGAGTCGTGCAGCAGCACGATAGCAATGCTAATCCTGTACCTGATATTGAGGCGGAGGAGGACGAGAATTTAGAGTTTGATTATGACGGTCTTGACGAAGTTGACGGAGAGGGAGAGCCGGGAGAGGATATTATTCAGGACGAGGAAGAACTCAGTGACGGGGAATGGGATAATGGTGGTGCTGCTATCAGCGATGATGAGGATGAGTCTGACATTAACAACAACAACACGGCGGCTGCCAGTGTTGAGGTGGAGGAGACCATTAATGATATCAGCGAACAGCCAAATGAGGGGCCAAGACGTCCAATTCTTAAATCCTACCGGTCTGAGATGTTTGGGAATCAAAGTTTCAACAAACACTGGTTTGATGACTATGTCTGGCTGGAATACAGTGTTACCAGAGACACTACATTTTGTTTTGCATGCAGGCATTTCTTTCGACCTGGTCAGCATGGATTTCACTCGGAGCCAGCATTCACCACCAATGGATTCAGAAACTGGAGGAAAGCTACAAGTAAGTTCAGGGGGCATCATGAAAGTGCGGGGCACAAGTTTGCAATGGAGGCATGGAGCGAATTCAAATCCAAGCAGGACAGTGGCTCTAAAATATCAAAATTGCTTGATGTAGGACATTCAAATCTTGTCAAGGAAAATCGGCAGTACATGAAGGCTGTGGTGGAGAGTTTGCGCTATACAGCCTGTCAGTGCATTGCACAGAGAGGCCACCTTGAGGATGAGCAGTCAATCAACAGAGGGAATTTCATTGAACTGCTGCATCTAATCGGTATGTTTGACAGCACCGTTGCCAAAAAGATTGCCACCAACCCATCCAATGCAAAATACATGCACCACGACATTCAGAATGAGATTTTTTCTGTGATGGCAAATATGCTAAGAAAAGAAATAAGTGATGAAGTGAAGACAGCAGAGTATTTCGCACTTATGGTTGATGAAAGTAAAGATGTCAGTAAGAAAGAGCAGATTTCAATTGTGGTTCGTTATCTGAACGGTGGGAATGTACACGAGGAATTTTTACATTTTGCTGTTGCTGACGGATTGGATGCAGACTCTCTACTAAACAGCATCAAAAGTACACTCAGTCTGTGCAACATTGACGTCAATGCATGTATCGGGCAGTGTTACGACGGCGCCGCTGTCATGTCAGGATGTCACCGCGGTGTACAACAAAAGTTCCGTGAAGAGGTACCACAAGCACTGTACATACACTGCCACGCTCACAGGCTTAATCTGGTGTTGGTGGACTGTGTACACAATGTGAAAACGGCAGGTGAGTTTTTCGAAACAGTGCAAATGCTGTATAACTTTTTCTCTGGGTCTGTTGTGCATGATTTGTTTTTGAAGAAGCAGAAAGAACTTGAACCAAAGGCGCGGCGCATAGAGCTTAAGCGATTATCTGACACACGCTGGTCCTGCCAATATGCGGCACTGCTTGCGATAAAAAAAACGCTGCCATCCATCCGAGCTACCCTCCATGACATCATCAGCCAGCCAAACGGAAGCAGGACTGCACAGGCAAGGGCTCTATCAGCTATCATTGACGAAAAGTTTGCCCTGCACCTGACTCTTTTTGCTGATCTATTCAGACTGACAAAATTCATGTCTGATCAATTACAGTCACCAGATCTTGATCTAGCATCGGCAGGAGAGCTGGCCCGGTCCGTAATCAGTACCATCTCCGAAAAACGCACTGAGGATGCATGGAAGGATATTAGGGAGCGAGCAAAGCAGCTGTGTGTGAAGGCTGGCATCATAGAGCCACCACCAGCTCCGGCTGTGCCACCTGCTGTGCCACCCACTGTGCCACCACCACCACCACCACCACGCGAGAGAAGACAGACCCAGCCACCTCGACACCTTGCGGCTTTTGTAGTCGAGGCTCCAATAGAGAGGGCTCACATTCACATTGACAACATGGATGACATGAAACAGCACTCGTTCTATCCCGTTATAGACCGACTCTTAAGTGAGATGAATAGGCGCTTTTCATCAGAAGCGAATGAGGTGCTAATGGGAGTGACAGCCCTCAGCCCTAATCACAAATCGTTTCTTACCATGGAATCTTTACTGCCAATGGCCGAGTGTTATGGCATCACTGAGGATAACTTAAAAGTAGAGCTACACCAAGTCAAGCGGCTGCTACAAAGAAAAAAGGATTTGGGAAACACCATTAACAGCACCATGGAGTTTCTGTCACTCATGGGCCCATACAAGGATGCCTTCGAAGACGTGTATAAACTGTTGTGTATCGCATTGACACTTCCCGTGACTTCAGCCAGTTGCGAACGGAGTTTCTCCTGCCTCCGGATTTTGAAGAACTACCTGAGGAACACCAGTGGCGATACCCGCAACAGCAACTTGGCATTCTTGAAAATTAACACCAGGAGGACAAGAGCGCTGAAGACAGACCAGATTCTCGATGCCTTTGCCGGCAATCACAACAACAGACGCATCGTTCTTCTGTGAAGTTGGTGAGTGACTGTTTTATTTTATACTGTTGTATATTGCTGCTGTGCGTGTATTTAGCAGCCAATAGAATGTGTGAGCGTTCTGACCGCTCTCTTTCTCTCCCCCCCCCCTTTTCTCGCTCTCTCTCTCTTTCTCTCTCTCTCTCTCTCCCCCCCCCCCCCTCACCACTCTCTCACTCTCTCTCAGGGCCAAGTGCTGAGCACTGCTGACATGGAGTAATGGAGAGAGGCTGGAAGAGTAGCCTATTTTTCCCCTCTTTTTCGATTTTTGTGAGACATTACAATAGTACTCATCTTTTCCCCCCCTTTTTGTAACTAACATGATCGACTCAGTGGACTGTCTGGAGTGGACTTGGGGGCGGGCTATGGGTTGTGTTCTGACTTCTGACTCGTAGTCATGTTTTTCCTTTTTTTTTGCCGATGGGCTCAGACTGCTTTTGCTCGCTCTCAGATTGTATTTGAAGTTATTGGCTATAGTGATATTATAGTCTCAGGCAGCAGCATAAAATAAACACTTGTTTAAAGATACGGTTGGTCGTGGTCCCTCTAACTACATAATGTATTATGTGCATGATTTTGTGTCGGTTACATGGTTTACTGATTGTTGGATAGGCATGGGCTAATACTGCCACCATCAGGCGGAGTCAGGGAAGGTTAATGGACTGCAGCCTTAGAGCAATAGGTGTATTGATGGTCTGGACTTAATTTATTGTTTTTGAAAACAGTAGCCTGCACATTAATAACTGCATTATTGCAAGTTGCTTGTTTGCTGGTGTGAAATTACTCCCCAAAGGCTGTTTTTTGGGAGGAAACCTGCAAAAACCCACCCAGAGGCGTGTTTTTGGGGTCTAAACCCCCCCCAAAAAACGGCTGCGCGTGCGGGACATAGCACCTCCATTATTAGTCAAGCTCCCTTATAGCTCCCCCAGTAAAAATGGGCTGGAGCCGCCACTGCTCAACAGATGTAGTCGTCAAATAAACACATGGCAGACATGACTGGATCCGTTAACACTTCAGTCCTATATGGAAACCTCATTATGTTCAAAACTGTTACCTTTCCTTTAACCCATTCTGGACGGTCGGGAACCCCTTTTGGTGTTTTAAGCATTGTGTTATACTTTAGCTATTGAAAAAATAACTGATCTACAAGCTCATAGCGTGGCACCGAGTGCCGCGCTACAAGCTTGTAGATCTGTTATTTTTGAAAAATCGTGAAAATGTGTCGCAAATCTTTGAATATATATTCTTTCAGAGTGAACGTTTTTTTGAGTGGTGCAAACCACTCCAACAACTGGCTTTGTACCCGTTGTAGCATCTGTCCCAAACCAAGACACAAGAGAGCGGGTGTAAGTGGGCTCCAGGCCTAAAGGTTTTATTTGTTCACAGGTAATTCTACAGCTTTCAAGGATAACGGAAAACAAACGGTCACTACAGGTCACGTTCATATAATAACTCAAACAGTCTGTAGGTCCTCTCTCCTTCTCCCTCGGCGGGTCCGGGGTAGGGGGCCGTCTCAACAGTGTGAGTTTGGTATAAACCGCTTCGGCGGTGTGATAATTCAACTTAGTCAAAGTAACGGAAACCTCCGCTCGGGGAGGGGAGTGCTCTAGGGGCTAATAGTCACGGTTCGCTCCAGTCGGAGGCAAGTGAGTTAGTGGCCTCCTTAGGCTCCTCCTTTCCTTGGCTGGTTGCTGTGTTCCTCCTTAGATCCTTTCCTTATACTTTGCGCTCCTAGCGCAGCGCCTTCGAGAGGCGCTCTTTATGCGAAGTCCCGTGCATATGCCTGTTGTGGATGAGAGAGAGAGCGTTACTTGTCAGGCTAGTGTTAGACAGGAATGTGTAGAGGAATGTTCGGGTTCTCACTTACCGCCAGCGTTAGCCCGTGCCGCTCGATGAGAGGACAGAACAGGAGTGAGAGAGCGGCGCTCATATTTGAAGGTTTCCGGCCCGCCTCTCAGCGGTGACAGGTCGGGGTGGCGTAGGACGTGATTGGGGACATAACGAGCGTCAATCACCGCGCCCAGCCGCGTCCGCCGCTCTCTGTCTCCCTCTGTCTGTCTCTCTCTGTTGCGGTGGCTCCTACCTGGCTGGCGGTCCCCCAGTGAGACTCCACACCGTGTTTGTTCGTACCAAAAAAACGAGCATGGTTGCTATGGTTATAAGACCTTGCACCACTCAGTTCACACGGGTGTGATTTTTAACTCAAATCTTTGATTCTGGGGGGGTCCCTGGAACTACATATTTTCAGATGGGGGTCGGCGGCCAAATACAGATAATTCTAGGGGTCCTTTTGGTTTGAGCACCACTGATATAGAAACATAGGTTTTTCAGAAAACTGTCATGATTTAGAAGGCATTGTAAATGGTAAATGGTGCATTTATCCAAGGTGCTTTACATAGATTGTGCATTACATCCACACTCACATTCATACACCGATTGCGGCGGAAGCCATGCAAGGTACCAACCAGCACATCGGGAGCAATTTGGGGTTCAGTGTCTTGCCCAAGGACACTTCGACATGTAGACAGGAGGAGCCGGGATTTGAACCGCCGACCCATGGATCATTGGACGACCTGCTCTACCTCTTGAGCCACAGTCGCCCACAGTCGCATTTGTAGAATTGTCCTCAGGTCTAAATGGGTTAAGTACAAAACGTGTCGCTTCACGCACCGTTTCCATTTCTGTGGAAAAATAACAGAGTTGCGTTGGGCTGATCTGAGCGAGCGGGAAGGTTTGTAGGGCCTGACCAGACTTTGAAGATATGGCAGAGCCATACCTTTGGTTGCTTTGAATGCCGACTTCAGAGTTTTGTACTCTGTGCAGGCAGCGACCGGGAGCCAATGGAGGGAGCGGAGAAGAGGGAGGGGCAGCGACCGGGAGCCAATGGAGGGAGCGGATAAGGGGGAGGGGCAGCGACTGGGAGCCAATGGAGGGAGCGGAGAAGGGAGAAGACATGTGAGAATTTTGGTCGGTTGAAGACCAAGCGAGCTGCGGCATTCTGGATCAATTGGAGAGGCTTAAGTGCGCATGCCAGTAGGCCAGTAAGGAGGGAGTTACAATAGGCAAGTTTTGATATGACTGATGAGGATGGAGTGACCACTGTAATGTGTGTTTTGAATGAGAGCTGACTGTCCAGGACAACACCAAGGTCCTTTGGCACCAAAGGCCTTGTCTATGGAAATATAGAATAGGATAACCACTCACCAACTTGGCCTACATGTGACATCATGTCTACGTCACACGTAGGCCCGCTAACCTATATACGTGCTGACCCACACAGTAAGACTGCATTCCTTCAAGTCATTCATTCAAGCTATTCAGGACTGCATTATTTTACAGGGAGAAACCTATAAACTACTGTGTGAAATGCTTCTTTGGACGGTGCACCTAAAAGGGCTTCCAGAGACACCGTATGATGCTGCTGTAGCAGTGGACCACAAAGTGTACTGCTTTAGAGGAGACTTTATCGAGTCCAAGTGTCAG
>NW_027637089.1:0-55000 GCF_951216825.1 Electrona antarctica | reverse complement strand
TCTCCGCTAAGCGGGATAGGTGTAAAATTCCGAGCAGCAGACCTTCTACTGCTGTCAACGGTAAAAAAAAAGTGCCGTTTCCAGACCCAGAGTGGACACTGGACAAAAGACGGCTCCGCGAGGCAACTGTTGTGACATACGCACGCGTTCAGGGAGATGTCCTTTTTTACCGTTGACAGCAGTAGAAGGTCTGCTGCTCGGAATTTTACACCTCTCCCGCTTAGCGGAGAGTGGGGTGTGGTAGAGAACATCTCCCTGAACGCGTGCGTATGTCACAACAGTTGCCTCGCGGAGGCGTCTTTTGTCCAGTGTCCACTTTATAAAGTCTATGCACTCCAGTGAATAGCATTTATCCATTTAGATAACTTTTTTACGTTATTTAATTACTTATTTTTACACAGAAACATAATGTGTGTCTTATAGCATCATATAGCATCATTTAAATGCTTCATTTGTAGTTTTAATGTGCAAATTAAACTTTTTTTCAATACTCTAGAGGGTACTCTTATTTTGAAGAGATCGTCCACCGGAAGTCTTATATTTGCTCCCTTAGATTTGCCAAAAGAACAGTGCCCTTAGATTTGCCAAAAAAAACAGTGCCTAGCTGCGTCTAGTTTTCCATTACGGAGATGGCGTTGTTTGTTGAACAAGTCAAACATGTTGTCGTGCCTCTCGGGAATTGTTGATGTTTGTGCCTTTATTACACATTCTATATTACAGTAGGAACAGAAAGCTTGGTGGAAATGTCTCCTAAAGGAGGTCAAAAGCGTCAAATGGAGTCTGTACGGCTGAAGATAAATGAACAGCTAGCGTCGGTGGGAGAGGAGATATTGTTTGTTGTGGACAAACAGCAGCGTGGCGCTGCTGATGTTTGTAGTGTGGAGCTTAGCGTCAGTGTGTTTGTGTTGGAGCGCCTCAGCGCGGTGGGAGAGTTCATGGTCAATCTCTTCCAGAGAGAGATGGAGACACTAGAAACTCTGCTGGAGACACAAAACAAACTCCTGGACATTGATTTTGATATGGACATCGATCTACACACTACAGGTTAGTAGACTGAACAACACCAGCTTAGCTACAACAAGTAGCATCAAGCTAGCTGTACGGAACTACATTTACCAGTAGTTATACTAGCTCTGGTCCATAGCTCTAATGCGTTGCATTTAGAGCTATGTTAGGCCCTTTCCCAATTCCTTTTTTAACCCTACCCCTCAGCCCTTGCCCCTTCCCCTTGCCCTTACATAATGAGTGTCAAGGGGTAGGGAGATAAATCATCACCCTAGGAATTGGAACGTCCCTAAATATTGAACGTCCCTTGTAGATATTGATATATTGATATACAACCTGTTCTCAGAAAATAGCTGATCTGCAAGCTCACTACAGGCTAGTGGTCCCCAAACTTTTTCATGTCAAGGACCCACAAATTGACAATTAGCCTGCAGACCCCCATTTGAAGAGATATGCCAGGGACCCCATAGATTTTTACGAATCTAGCAGTGTCACGGACCGCCAGTGTGACATGCATTAGTCCATGGACCCCCATTTGATGGAATTTCTCTGGGACCCCCAATTTATATTGTGAAATCAATGTTAATTAACTCAGAGTGTACAAATGGACCCTTATGGGTCCATTTGGTTCCAAACTATCATTTAGCTGGGGACCCCCTGGAACTCTCTCAAGGACCCCTGGGGGTCCCCATAACCCACTTTGGAAACCACTGCTATAAGCTGTAGATCGGCTATTTTGGGAGAAGAGATGATGAAATAAATATATTGTAATTTTGTCTCATCTTGGTAGCCCACCAGAATTTAATTCTGCTAGATATAGCTCATTCTGACACCTGCTCAACAGTTGTACCTGATTCATTGATTATTGTATCAACAGTTTGTATAGAATGGGTACAGTTATATATCATAGCCTACAGGGTTAGACAAAGGAAAAACAATTTACAGTATAGAAAGAAGGGGCTGTGGTCACTGTCTTCATTGTTTTTAATAGCATTAAGAACAGAGTCATTTTCTATCATGGAAGTCATGGTATGCTACATAATATGAATGATAATGTTTAAAATTCAACAACATTTAGGACAATCGTGATTCATCTCCATCCATCCAATGTACAGGCTGTACAGCAGCTTGCAGTCTGTTCCATAGCTGGTTTGCCTGGGGGGGGGGGGGGGGGGGGGGACAACACCATTGCTAATTAGTTATGTAACCTTTGCAAATTGTGGGGATTAGCATAAAATTGGTCATGATAAAATGGTAATCATACCAGCTATCACTGCAGCGAGTAGCCAACGTTATGCAGCAACAGCGTTATGTAGGTACAGTAGGCTATTTCATCACGGCTTTTAAGAGCTCCAAAACTGCAGAATGTTGACATATCGGGGTCTGGGGGGTCGGACTGATGCCTGCTAGTTAAGATAGTAGTTTGCATCCGAGTTGTTCCACCGGGTAACTTTTGCAACTTGTGGGGATTAGCATAACATTGGTCATGATAAAACCATACCAGCTATCACTGCAGCGAGTAGCCAACGTTATGCAGCAACAGCGTTATGTAGGTACAGTAGGCTATTTCATCACGGCTTTTAAGAGCTCCAAAACTGCAGAATGTTGACATATCGGGGTCTGGGGGGTCGGACTGATGCCTGCTAGTTAAGATAGTAGTTTGCATCCGAGTTGTTCCACCGGGGCACCGGCGGTAAATACAAAATAATAAAGCGAAATGAATGGGTAACGTTACCGTAACGTTGTATGAATGCAACGCCGTAGCATATCGTTAGTTCAAGTGAGGTAACGTTAACCTTTGCTAGAGATTGCGATATTTTTGGCGATGCAGATTGTTAACACATTCAAATAATATCATATTCTTCCATAAGTTCCATAATAAAGGACGGAAAAGGCGTCTTACCTCGTCCGCCTTCCGCCCTCTGTGATGTCCCTCCGTTTTAAGTCTGGTCGCGAAACCCCTTCGTTTGAAGGGGATCCAATCCCTTGCCCTCGGCCCTACCCCTCGCTCCAAAGATAATTGAGATAACCATTCCTCCTCGCGTGAACGTGCATCAGCAAGGGGAAGGGCTAAGGGCCATGGAGAAGGGGGGAATTGGGAAAGGGCCTTACTCTCGACTTCCGCCGCTCGCATGAATGCAGACCAGCCTCTCGTCTTTCGCGTAAATAAAAATAACGTTTTTGCTACTCACCAATACAAATGCGGGTTGAGTAAATGCCTAAATTGTAAATTGTAAATTGTGTTATTAGAAAGCCTACTATCCTTAGTGAGAGCACTGTAAATGCAAAAACGGTATGCCTTCCCAGCCTCACCAAACATTTTACATTGTTCTCAAAAGGCATGTCAAGAGACCTTAAACAGGCTACCCCACTTCCTCTCCCACTGAGCCTTTCAAAATAAAATACAAGTTACAATTCACTGTTCCAGAATCACCGCAGAGGAGCTTTTACTTTGAAGGGGAGAAATTATAAAGGACACATGTCATGACGCAACTGAAGCCAGTTTTACGCGATCGCTACATTTACATGGAAAACGTGTAGGCCTACATAAGCATTCAGATTTCAAATATAAAGTCCTCACCACATGTGCCACGGGTGTTAGAAATTTGCTGGTACAGCGATTAGCATTGCTGCATCCCACGTTGTTTAATAAAAAGCATTTTTATCCGAGCACCGACTACTTTTCTCAATACAATATATTTATTTCATCATCTCTTCTCCCAAAATAGTCATGATAAAATGGTAATCATACCAGCTATCACTGCAGCGAGTAGCCAACGTTATGCAGCAACAGCGTTATGTAGGTACAGTAGGCTATTTCATCACGGCTTTTAAGAGCTCCAAAACTGCAGAATGTTGACATATCGGGGTCTGGGGGGTCGGACTGATGCCTGCTAGTTAAGATAGTAGTTTGTATCCGAGTTGTTCCACCGGGTAACTTTTGCAACTTGTGGGGATTAGCATAAAATTGGTCATGATAAAACCATACCAGCTATCACTGCAGCGAGTAGCCAACGTTATGCAGCAACAGCGTTATGTAGGTACAATAGGCTATTTCATCACGGCTTTTAAGAGCTCCAAAACTGCAGAATGTTGACATATCGGGGTCTGGGGGGTCGGACTGATGCCTGCTAGTTAAGATAGTAGTTTGCATCCGAGTTGTTCCACCGGGGCACCGGCGGTAAATACAAAATAATAAAGCGAAATGAATGGGTAACGTTACCGTAACGTTGTATGAATGCAACGCCGTAGCATATCGTTAGTTCAAGTGAGGTAACGTTAACCTTTGCTAGAGATTGCGATATTTTTGGCGATGCAGATTGTTAACACATTCAAATAATATCATATTCTTCCATAAGTTCCATAATAAAGGACGGAAAAGGCGTCTTACCTCGTCCGCCTTCCGCCCTCTGTGATGTCCCTCCGTTTTAAGTCTGGTCGCGAAACCCCTTCGTTTGAAGGGGATCCAATCCCTTGCCCTCGGCCCTACCCCTCGCTCCAAAGATAATTGAGATAACCATTCCTCCTCGCGTGAACGTGCATCAGCAAGGGGAAGGGCTAAGGGCCATGGAGAAGGGGGGAATTGGGAAAGGGCCTTACTCTCGACTTCCGCCGCTCGCATGAATGCAGACCAGCCTCTCGTCTTTCGCGTAAATAAAAATAACGTTTTTGCTACTCACCAATACAAATGCGGGTTGAGTAAATGCCTAAATTGTAAATTGTAAATTGTGTTATTAGAAAGCCTACTATCCTTAGTGAGAGCACTGTAAATGCAAAAACGGTATGCCTTCCCAGCCTCACCAAACATTTTACATTGTTCTCAAAAGGCATGTCAAGAGACCTTAAACAGGCTACCCCACTTCCTCTCCCACTGAGCCTTTCAAAATAAAATACAAGTTACAATTCACTGTTCCAGAATCACCGCAGAGGAGCTTTTACTTTGAAGGGGAGAAATTATAAAGGACACATGTCATGACGCAACTGAAGCCAGTTTTACGCGATCGCTACATTTACATGGAAAACGTGTAGGCCTACATAAACATTCAGATTTCAAATATAAAGTCCTCACCACATGTGCCACGGGTGTTAGAAATTTGCTGGTACAGCGATTAGCATTGCTGCATCCCACGTTGTTTAATAAAAAGCATTTTTATCCGAGCACCGACTACTTTTCTCAACCGGGTTTGTTTAGGAAATTCACAGTTGCACACCGGGAGTGCACTCGCCTATTTGTCTGTATTGGCAGTGCAGTCAGCGTGCCTATATCGAACACCTGATGGAGGGGTAAGGAACTGGTTGGAATAACGTGTTCCTTCCACGTGCTATGTCCAACCAGGGAAACTCCCCCCTGTCGGGTGTAAAGGAGCAACTTGGACACTCAGGCATGAAGGAAGCATGAGTTCAAGTCCGTTGCTCTCCCCATGTCCCCCATATATGGGGACTAGGTTGGCGGAGGGTGTGTAGAGCCCAGGATAACATTAGATAATTGACACAGGGGTAAAAAATTATAAAAAAAAGAAATTTGCTGGTACAGCGATTAGCATTGCTGCATCCCGCATTTTTATCCGAGCACCCCGACTACTTTTCTCAAACGGGGTTCGTTTGGGAAATTCACAGTTGCACACCGGGAACGCACTCGCCTATTTGTCTGTATTGGCAGTGCGGTCAGCGTGCCTATATCGAACACACCCAGTGCCACACTCCTCCCGACCGATAGGGGCGCGTAGTTGAAAGCCAATGGCAAAAAAACCCAGCTTGGATAAAAATGCAGCAATGCTAATCGCTGTACCAGTACATTTCTAACACCCGTGGCACATGTGAGTACTTTATATTTGAAATCTGAATGTTTATGTACACGCTTGCTCTGTAAATGTAGCGATCGTGTAAAACAGGCGGAAGTTAAGCCATGACGCTTGTGAAGTACGAGCGTCATATGAACCATGGCTATAGTTATACTAGCCCTAGAAGTGCAGAGTGCCTTTTTAAATCCATTCTCTGCAGCTGTAAGAAATTAATTAATATCAAACCGAAAGAGCGCGTATTACATTCTAAAAGACAAGTGTAGGTTACATTAATGAAAAACACATCGGTGAAATAATGTCGGCATCGGTGCCACAAATGACGGATACATCGGTGAGACCGATGTCGGGCTCTACTCACAATGCCTTGCTCTGTGAGGCATTGTGAAGAGACTCGAGACATTTTTAAAACGATGGTTATCCTGACAAAACAAATAGGAGAATAAATGTCATCTTTGATTTGACAAAAGCACTTTGAGTTGCTCTGCTGATGCTACCTTCGCTCTCCTCCTTCTGTCTGTGTGTAAAGAGGTTTCATCTGAATATGAGGAGAGGAGATCCAGTCTGGTCCAGGAGGAACCACAACCTCCACAACATCAGGAGAAGAGATCCAGTCTGGTCCAGGAGGAACCACACCCTCCACAGATTAAAGAGGAACAACAGGAGAGGAGATCCAGTCTGGTCCAGGAGGAACCACAACCTCCACAGATTAAAGATGAACAGGAAGAGGAGACTGGTGAGTCAACTTTGACATTACTACGTAGGAATATGTGGTGCAAGACTCTCTCAGGTAAAACAAATGTATGTAATGTAATTATATTAGTGTTATTCTAACAAGACTAAAGGGTCATTCAGCAACTGTAATGATACATTTATAATTTGGGAACTCATGGTCCCCCAAAAGACAGACAGACACACAGCATGGTGTTTCCGCTCGTGCTGCTACAAAAGTATAGTTTTATACTTAACGTATAAGTTTGAACCCATAATCATGTATAGATCATGTAAGATTTTTGGCATAAATGGTGAGGAAAGAAGAAATAACTTGTGTGTGCCTGAGACCATTTAAAGCACGAGACATGGTACGTGCACCACTGGACCACTCAAAGGGTTAAGTGATCTGTCCAGGAAGGTTCTAATCATCAATCAGCACCAGACACAGTGGTGGATTCTTGAGCCACAATGGTTCTGTAGGCTCCACCTGGGCAACGGTGGTTCTGTAGGCTCCACCTGGGCAACGGTGGTTCTGTAGGCTCCACCTGGGCAAACGTGGTGCTGCAGGCTCCACCTGGGCAACGGTGGTGCTGCAGAGTCCACATGGGCAATGGTGGTACTGCAGGCTCCACCTGGGCAACGGTGGTTCTGCAGGCTCCACCTGGGCAAACGTGGTGCTGCAGGCTCCACCTGGGCAACGGTGGTGCTGCAGGCTCCACCTGGGCAACGGTGGTGCTGCAGGCTCCGCTTGCAGCTTGAATGGCCCTCCTAAAGGCCTCACCATGGGGTTGTTGGGCTTCCTCCTCACGGAAGACACAGGCAGGGGCGCCAACCCATACTGCTCCCGGGTGCCGTCCACATTCCGGCTATCACCCGTCTCTCCGGTGGTCACCAGATTATTCCTGGTTGTTCAGTAAACCCTTTTTGAATGATAAGTACAAGTTGTTTCTACTGGTGATTTCCACAGAGCACCACAGGGAGAGGTCTACAGTATCTAGAGAGATGGCCTCCAAAAGACATTCAACATTGTCAGAGGAACAGCCAGAGGTGGACCAGAGACGTGGACTGTTTGATGCGAAGATGCAACCTGTAGTAAAGTTGTACCGTATAGGTATGTGCTGTTTTGTTTACTTACTTACATACAGGGATATTTCACTTTCAAAATAATTGTGGGTAATGTTATCGTCTAGTCAGGCTTTTTGTGAACACCTTGGACAGTTTTTAATTTGCTCAATTCAGTATTTAGATATTTTATATTCATTTTTATCAGACAAGCCCATTGTAACTTCAAACTCCATTTTAACCATCGTAGATACACAGAAAACACCCATCCCTGGTTCTAGTGACTGATATTGTCCTTCCTTAGAGAGGGACAGCCATAGCTGAATGGGTAGAGAGCCCGTCTAGGAAACATAATGTACCACAGTGATGTTGTTAGGTCTGCAGTGGGTCCCAGGACCCACGGGTGGGAGTATTTTGGGAGTATTTTTTGTTGTTTGATATTATTAATATTATTATTATTATTATTATTATATTATTATACAAATCATGCATCAACTAAAGATTAATACCTGGAGTCACCACTACACACTATGTGTGACACACTCAAATATCATTGTATTATTGGAACATGTGTGTTGAAACTTCCAACAACCAGTTTGAGTTTGTGTCAATTGTTTCAGTTTTTTTTTTCTTGTAGTGTCATTTTGTCATAACCTTCTGTTGAACACTTGTTACTTATTTGTAACTATTCAAATGCAACATTATAATCAATACAAACAAAAGATGTCTTCTAAAATCTATACTTGGACAAGTAAGTAAATGTTCTTGTCCAAATGACAAGTGGCTCAAAATGTAATGTCAAGCCCTGAAAACTGTCTTTGATTAGAAATGGAGAAGATGATGTTCAAACATTTAAAGTTTTTCTCTCTTTGTGTCTTTTTTCTAGTCGTCCCGCACCTCCCTGTGTGTAAAGAGGAGGTTTTCACTGAACAACCGGAGAGGAGCTCCAGTCTGGTCCAGGAGGAACCACAACCACCACAGATTAAAGAGGAACAAGAGGAGCTACTTCAAAGAACAATGGAGGCTGATAGGTCAACGTTGACATTACTAGCAGTGAAAAGTGAAGATGATCATGATGATGAAAACAGAGAGACAGAGCCTGTAGCCGGAACCTCAACTCGGCACATGAAAACACAAGCTGATGTAGAGGACTGTGGAACATCACAACCAACTGGTGATGACCAGCTCCTCTCGTCACACTGTTCTGAATCTGACACTGAAGACAGTGATGAGTGGCAGGAGCCCAGTGAAGGTCAGTCAACTTTAAACACACTGAAATCACACAAGACACAACATGTGGAAGGACAAAGATTGTCTTTGAGCAGCAAGCTGTCCAAGGACCTGAAATCATCAAAACAAACTCACTCCATGAGGAGCCACACAGGGAAGAAATGCTTTAGTTGTACAGACTGTGGCAAATGTTTTAATCGTAAGGAAAATCTGACGAAGCACACAATGATTCATACAGGGGAAAAGCCCTTCACTTGTACAGTTTGTGGTAAAGGCTTTATTCAGAGTGGTGATCTAAAAACACACATGATGACTCATAAAGGAGAAAAGCCCTTTACTTGTAACATGTGTGGTAAAGGCTGTCTTAACATCGGTAATCTAAAAACACACATGAGGACTCATACAGGGGAAAAGCCCTTTACTTGTAACATGTGTGGTAAAGGCTTTGCTCTGTGTGTTAATCTAAAAACACACATGAGGACTCATACAGGGGAAAAGCCCTTTACTTGTAACGTGTGTGGTAAAGGCTTTGCTCAGAGTGGTGATCTAAAATCACACATGAGGACTCATACAGGGGAAAAGCCCTTTACTTGTAACGTGTGTGGTAAAGGCTTTGCTCAAAGTGTTGCTCTAAAAAAACACATGAGGACTCATACAGGGGAAAAGCCCTTTACTTGTAACGTGTGTGGTAAAGGCTTTGCTCTGTGTTTTAATCTAAAAACACACATGAGGACTCATACAGGGGAAAAGCCCTTTACTTGTAACGTGTGTGGTAAAGGCTTTGCTCAGAGTGGTACTCTAAAAACACACATGAGGACTCATACAACCCTTTAGTTGCAGTTAGTGGCAAATGCTTGGGTCAAAATGCACATCTGAGGATAATGAGGAGGAATCATACAGGGAATAAGTTGTTAGTTGTAATAGTAATAAATGCACATTTTCCCCATGAACCCATTTGAGTTGACAGACAATTGAATGATCATTCATTCTATTCCAGGATGACAATGACAGATAGATACTAAAGCAGTGGAATCACACAATCTGACAATAGAGCGGATGGTGACGAATCATGACAATGAACAACAAATGTTGGGCCGGACAAATAATTAGATATTTACCGATATGTGCACTGCGATGCTCGATATCAACATGAGTGATTAAAGACATCACAATTTAGTTTCTTCTGTATCTTTTTGTATGTCATATTAGTAGATTATTTCGCTATGGTAACACTGTTTAATTATACCGTTGGATGTTTCAGACGTTATACCTTTATACGTTTGGAAACTCAAAACAATTCAATAGAGGGTATGCGTGTGAACTACTTTCTGGCCTTGACAGCCCATACATCCACACAGAAAAGTCTTATCTGATTGCATTAAACAATGTTAAACTCACTTTGCCTGTTGCTTTGCCACTCGATTTGCCACTCGATGTGCCATTCACTTTAAGCATGCGCATACTCTATAGCAAAATAAAGTTTGGCATTTGTCACATTTGTCATGGGTGTATCCCACACATACTAGCATGTTCATTGTCAGCTTGTAGATTCATAAACCAAGTGTGATGCTATGTTAACACATTTTGCTTCACATTGTGAGCTTGTAGATTTGTTTCTTCAGTATTTTCTTTCTTTCTTTCTCTTTTTTTTTGCAGGATTTGGAAAGCGAAAGTGCTTTTATGTGTCTGTGTTTTATAAATATTGAACCAATGGTAAATGTACAAGAGCCACACAAGAGCTTGTGACTAAATATTAACTATTTTGGGTCCATTGGAATGAAGGTTCTTTCATATTCTGCACACTGCCTACAACTGCTAGTTTTTCCTCATTTTTATTTTATTTTGTTCTTTAACCTGTACTATACTCAAGGTATTTTAATTAACTTATTTTAATTCCATCTATTATTATTATTATTATTATTAGGGATCCACTGGTTAATAAAGTAGCAATCTGTAGAATATCCTTTTTCTCACGTATAATGAGAAAGAAGTTAATTTATTTAATTTCAACCTCAAGACTAAAGGCTAATACAACTTGGCAAGAATATTATGAAAGCCATTTTTGAGTGGTGCAACCACTCCTATAGACAGCTATGTGTGTGACTTGGGTCTGTCCCGGTGTCCCTGTATCCCTGTCGGAGCACGGAAATAGCATTATAGCGTTTGTTCACCACCAAGTGTCACTGTTGCACAGCCTAACACACAGACACACACCAGGCCAGGGAGGAGGGCTTGTACAGTACAGTACCGTACAGTACAGCACCACTCACTTCAGACGGATCTGATTTTTATTGAACAATTGCTCGCTCACTCACCTTTGCAGATGTAGTGTTTCTCATGCAGCAGGGATTGAACCCCGGTCTCCCACTCGCCAGACCGACACACAACCTGTCGTGCCAACAGGGCTGAGCCTGATTGGCACTGAGGGCTGTTGTGGGCCAGGTCTTGACTGGGTGCTACACAGAGGTAAAAAATATATCGGATTTCATCAGAGCTTATGAATCTGTCTATTTGATTAATATCATATCACTGTCTTATGTCCGAATGACTGGGGAAATGGATCAAATCTGGACACACGACACAGCTATAATTTCTTTGTCAGATGGTAAGTCCACTGATGCGTTCTTGTGATGATATGTTGTCATGAAATATTAAATGATTCACGGGACATTTGGAGTTACCGAGGCATGCATGTCTGGCGTTCATGTTGTGATCAATATACAGTAGCCTACAGTATAGCCCTATTGGTCCCACAGCCGATCAGCCTGAATTTTAAGCCATGCTCTGCAAGCCAGCTCTCCTCCAAAGGTGAGATATGAGCAGGCTGCCTCGTTGGGAACAGATGCACGACCATTTTGTCATGGTATTTATATAAGTCACATATTGAACAAGCTTTGAACTGAGCAGATTGGGCAGATTGGCCAAAATGTCTTTAAAACGGCCACATTTTGCATTTCTTTCACCATAGTAAATGCTACTTTCATGGACTGGAGAGGGCAGTTTTTTTTACAGACGGGTAAAGGGGCAGGGGCTGAAGCACGTGCCTGCCTTTTCTTAACGGTCACCAGTGGACCTAGAATACAGTACGACATGAAGTGACCACATTTATACTCCTGTTCACTGTGAGAAGTGTTTTGGGGGTCTTCTCCTGGCTGGCAGGCCGGAGGGTTGACATTAAAGATGTGGATTGATCCATCATGACATGCTGTCGTCTCACTCTTTCTACCAACACCTCTTATCATTCCCATGATGACAGTCTGTTAAGATGTGATCTTTATTGTCTGTATATATGTAAACGATAAACCCTTATTCTGAAGTGCCACACCGGAAGTACCGGATATGCCTGTTACCCAATGTGTATATAATGACGCTGCTAATAAAGATGCTCGAGTTATTATGGTGACGAGCTGAATGTAAGTGCTGAGTCCTCATTCTTTTCCTCCGTTATGTTTGTTTAGTCCGACTAGCTCCAGACTATCTAGACTCTTCCTTATCGCTGTAATGGCAGCTCTGCTAACACAGTCTATACAGAGTATCTGGTATTTTTGTAACCTCCAAAAGAAAAACTAAAAACAAGAAAAAAGTATATTATGAGACCATCACTGCGTCAAATGTAATTCAAAGAAAAAATAATTTTACAGAAAATATACAATTTTCAAAATTTGCCAAATCGTCACCTATCTAAGAAAGGATTAGAAATACATTTTCACAAGTTATTAAGGGGCCAAGCTAAATGGCCTATGGTCCCTTATTTTAGTTGTCTGTTTTTAAGGGGCTGCGCCCGAATTGCCTGGCCCCTTAAAAACAAAATCTGGCTTAACCGTGCAGTCGGTTTTCGTGAAACTTGGCAATATGGTAGAGGGGTATGCTAAACGGTGAGAACGCAAAGCCCACTGCCATTGGCCAAAGGGTGGCGCTATAGCACTCAATCAAAAATGCAAAATTTGAACAGGTATAGCTCCGTTTGACTGTCAACAATAAAACTTGGATAGACATATGCGTCTCCTCATGTCGAACAACTTTCGTGTTCTGACTTTTGACCTCTGACCCTGGCTAATGCTGCATTCACATGGAATCAGTCAAGCAGTAGATGGCAAACCGTAAGTTATTTTAGTGGACGGGAGCAGGACGGTAAACGGAACAGGACGGCACGGCAGCCTGGCAGCCAGATATAATTAGTACTAATACATAGATAATAATTTAGACTACCTGATGTTGGTGTCCAGTTATCGGTGGTGGACAAAGTAGCCTACGTATGCTCAAGTATTCCTTTTTATGACAAATTAGTGAAATTACAAAGTACTTTTTCCATTTAATATCAATGCATCATGGATTCAAATTGTCAAAAGTGTGCAAATAGCGTATCTGTCTGTCTGTCTGTCTGTCTGTCTGTCTGTCTGTCTGTATGTCTGTTGTCACAGCCCCTGTAGTTGGCCTACTAGGGCCTGTGTGTATTCCTATAGGCCTAGGTCTTTGCTTCCCACAGGTCCTGAGCAATTGCCAATCAATTGCCTGGCCAGTGGTCCCAGTGTGTTCTATATCTGTTGTATTGTGTTTTTATATGGACATAGTGTTGGGTGCTGGCACATATGCACACATGGCATCAACGCATGGTGCTGTGTTCTGGCACACTATACACTCTGTCTTTCTTTTATCTGTATTGTATTGTATTGCATTGTATTGTACTGTATGTGTCATTGTATGTTTAGTTTTACTACCATTTTAAGAGCCTGCTCAGGGACTACAGATGCAAATTAGCTTATGGCTAACTCTGGAACATTTACATGGAAGTGAAAACTGAAATGTTGATTAATGAGCATTGTCCCTGTCAAATAAATAAATAAATAAAGGGCTGGGAGTTGGCCGGCCTAACTCAATTAAATTAAATTCATAGGAGCTTTATTGGCATGAGAAAACATAAACACAAACGTTTACATTGCCAAAGCAAAAGTGGAACAAAACAATCAAGATAAAACAATACAATAAACATGTAAACAGAGCTGTGTTATATTAACACTTTGAGTAATACTATCTTGTGAGACTATAAAAGATTGTGCATTTTCTGTCAGAGATAGTTAGCCTATACATCCGAGACGTTTTATACAAGTTAACAGCAGTATTTCAATGTTTTAAACATGTTATAGGCCTAAACATTTGGTGGTTTTCAAACTCTCCTTGGGTGATTGTAATCCGTGCAGGGAAGTACATGTCTCTGATGTCTTGGTACAGTGGACAGACGGTTAGGAAGTGTAGCTCAGTCTCTACCTCGTTTTGTGTGCAGTGTGTGCATAGTCCGTCTTCTCTTGGGAGCCATGTCTCTCTCTCTCTCCTTCCATGAGAGCAGCAGCATTTGCTTGCACCATTCAACACCCTACATTACATTTACCACACATCCACTCACTTACACTACTGATCTACTGATTAACACAAGCCACTTAATACTTTAGTATTGTTTGATGCATACGTGTATTATCGTAAATAAATATTGGTTTGTGCACTTTTAAACAGCTGTGTGTCTTCCTCCTTTGTTATGGCCCAAGAGCCAGGTCATAACACTATCTATCTATCTATCTATCTATCTATCTATCTATCTATCTATCTATCTATCTGTCAGTTACACACTTCCACCACCAGGGGGCGAAAGGCATTAAGGCAACAGTGCCTGGATTCTTTATTGCGCATGCGTGAAAACTTTGACCCGGTCGAAGTACTTGTTTGCATCACGTGGCCACGCCAGTTGTTTTCCACGGTAATGCTGTTGAACAAACATGTTGTCGTGCCTCTCGGGAATTGTTGATATGTCTGCCTTTATTACACATTCTATATTACAGTAGGAACAGAAAGCTTGGTGGAAATGTCTTTTAAAGGAGGTGAAAAGCGTCAAATGGAGTCTGTACGGCTGAAGATAAATGAACAGCTAGCGTCGGTGGGAGAGGAGATATTGTTTGTTGTGGACAAACAGCAGCGTGGCGCTGCTGATGTTTGTAGTGTGGAGATTAGCGTCAGAGTGTTTGTGTTGGAGCGCCTCAGCGCGGTGGGAGAGTTCATGGTCAACCTCTTCCAGAGAGAGATGGAGACACTAGAAACTCTGCTGGAGACACAAAACAAACGGATGGACATTGATTTTGATATGGACATCGATCTACACACTGCAGGTTAGTAGACTCTGAACAACACCAGCTTAGCTACAAGTAGCATTAAGCTAGCTGAACTGAACTACATTTACCAGTAGTTCTACTAGCCCTAGAATGTCTGTGATCATACATAAATTACATATATTCCTGTAAACACAGCCATAGATCGGATGCCTCCGCTCCCAGTGAGCAAGGAGACATGGGCGGCATAAATGTGCTCCACGCTCTGTTTGTACTCACCCAATACATAATTCCAAAGAAGTGGAGTGAGATATTGTACTCTAGTTTCACATCCATGTAAAAGTTCAGGCAGAAAACGCTTGTTTATTCAAATATCTGATCTTTTCAAACATCTCTCATATCTTTTCCCGGGCTGCACACAGACGACATTTTCTCAGGGTGAGGGGTCCGGAATGACAGCTAGACTTCCATTTATGACAGTCACTCGCAGGGCAGGGTTTTCTGCTGCAGCCTAGGCTCCAGAGTCACAGGCACGGCACGCAAAGTGCCTTAATATCCATTCTCCGCAGCTGCAAGAAATTTACATCAAACCAAAATAGCGCGTTTCATAAGGGCGTATTACATTCTAAAAGACAAGTGTAGTTACATTAATGATGATAAAAAAAACTTCGGCCACATCAGTGAAATAATGTCCGATGTCGGGTATCGGTGCCAAAAATTAGGGATACATCGGTTAGACCGATGTCAGGCTCTACTCACAACGCCCTCTGCCAGGCGTTGTGAAGAGATTCAAGACACTTATTTTTGGTTATGACGATGTTTATCCTGACAAAACAAATAGGTGAATAAATGTCATCTTTGAGTTGACAAAAGCACTTTGAGTTCCTCTGCTGATGCTACCTTCTCTCTCCTCCTTCTGTCTGTGTGTAAAGAGGTTTCATCTGAATATGAGGAGAGGAGATCCAGTCTGGTCCAGGAGGAACAACAACATCCACAGATTAAAGAGGAAGAGGAGACTGGTGAGTCAACTTTGACATTACTATGTAGGAAGATGTGGTGCAAGACTCTCTCAGGTAAAACACAATGATGTTTTTATTAGTATTATTCTAACAAGACTAAAGGGTTATCCAGAAACTGTAACGATAAAAATATAGTTTGGTAACTCATGGTCCCCTAAAAGACAGACAGACACACAGCAAGTTGTTTCCGCTTGTGCCGCTACATAAGTATAGCACAACCCATAATCATGTTTAGCTATTAAGATGTTTGGCATAAATGGTCAGAGTCACAGGCACGGCACACGCAGTGGCTTAAAAAAAAACAGTTTGCAGAATTACAGTACATTTCAAGCACAACTCAATACAAAAACTGTTAACTGTGAGTGGACGACCCAATAAAAGCATTACACATGTTTACAAGAGGGTCCATCTTGTTCAATTCATCAAAACATTTAGAGATGTACAAATATACACTTCTATTTTTCCAAAGAACACAACAGGAATTCATCATAAAGGAGGTAAAAAGGGAAATATACAGTGAGGGGAAAAGGGGTGGTTGGGGGTAGATTACATTAATGATGATTAAAAAAAAACGTTGGCCACATCGGTGAAATAATGTCCGATGTCGGGCATCGGCGCCAACAATGACGGATACATCGTTGAGACCGATGTCGGGCTCTACTCAACACCTTGCTCTGCGAGGCATTGTGAAGAGACTCGAGACACTCATTTTTTTTAAACGATCCTGACAAAACGAATAGGAGAATAATCTTTGAGTTGACAAAAGCACTTTGAGTTGCTCTGCTGATGCTACCGTCTCTCCCATCCTCCTGTCTGTGTGTAAAGAGGTTTCATCTGAATGTGAGGAGAGGAGATCCAGTCTGGTCCTGGAGGAACCACACCCTCCACAGATTAAAGATGAACAACAGGAGAGGAGATCCAGTCTGGTCCTGGAGGAACCACAACCTCCACAGATTAAAGATGAACAGGAAGAGGAGACTGGTGAGTCAACTTTGACATTACTACGTAGGAAGATGTGGTGCAATACTCTCTCAGGTAAAACACAATGATGTTTTTATTAGTATTATTCTAACAAGACTAAAGGGTTATTCAGAAACTGTAAGGATAAAAATATAGTTTGGTAACTCATGGTCCCCTAAAACAGTGTTTCCAAACCTTTTTTGTCCCAGGGCACACTAAATAGCCTAAAAATCTCAGGGCACACCTAGATATACGGTGTATAGGCCTATCATACATACATGTGTATGTATGTGTATATAATATATATATATATATTTATATATTTATATATTTATATATTTATATATTTATATATTTATATATTCATCATTCAATATTTTGAACTAAAGTTCATGGTTCCAAAAAATGAACTATTTTAGTTCTTTTTCGTTCTTTCTTTTTTGAATTATTATTATTATTATTACCACAGCCCATAGCCATATAGAACCTCAGACTTCTTTGAATAAAAAAACTTTAATAATTTAATAATACAAAATGTATTCCTTTAAAAAAAAGAAAAATTGGAGAAAAAATAGCTCATATGCAATGTGAAATGCCACCTAATTCTTAATCCTTTTCCTTGTCTTTATTATGGGCCAACTTGTGAAAGCTGTATGCTTTTATTGTGAAGGGTCTCAGTTCTCACAGCCTGCATATTTCCACGTGCTGAAAATAGCTGATCGACAAGCTCACAACGTGTTGCGTCCGCAACGCGTTGTGAGCTTGTAAATCAGCCATTTTCAGCATGGAACACGTGTACGACGAAGAATACATCAGGCATCACTGCGCTTCTGTGGAGGGAGGGAGATATATTGTGTTGGCCGAACGAGGCGATCATGTATGGACACTTGGACAGTTGGACAGCTATTTTTCGTGGCACATTATGTTTAATCACAACAACGTCACGTTTACTTTACCTCCTCAGTGTTTGGGTCGGGACATGTAGGACTGTATGTGTCTGCTGTCTACGTGCATATGCGCGAAATGTAGCGTCTTCTGGATGCATCTCTTTTGCATTAACATTTCAATGGCCGAGGGTCGTAGAGTCTATTGTTCCGTCGTTATCGCACGTCTAATGGTTAGACGTGTGACAACAACAATAAGAAGCCTGCAGCCCAGTAGCTATAATATTGCTTTCGGGGGAGGGTTAGTGTTATTTTCGGTCAAATCAGGCGGCACACCTGGACACATCAAACGGCACAGTAAAGTGCCGCGGCACACAGGTTGGGAAACACTGCCCTAAAAGACACAGACACACAGTATGTTTCCGCTTGTGCCGCTACATAAGTATAGCACAACAAGTTTGAACCCATAATTATGTTTAGCTATTAAGATATTTGTGCGTGAGACTTTTAAGATTTTAAGCACAAGACATGGTACTGGTCCACTCAAAGGGTTAAGTGATCTGTCCAGGAAGGTTCTAATCATCAATCAGCACCAGACACTTCATTCAGGAGTGGTGGATTCTTGAGCCACAATGGTTCTGCAGGCTCCACCTGGGCAACGGTGGTGCTGCAGACTCCGCTTGCAGCTTGAATGGCCCTCCTAAAGGCCTCACCATGGGTGTGTTGGGCTTCCTCCTCACGGAAGACACAGGCTGGGGCGCCAACCCATACTGCTCCCGGGTGCCGTCTACATTCCGGCTTTCACCCGTCTCTCCGGTGGTCACCAGACTACTCCTGGTTGTTCAGTAAACCCTTATTGAATGATAGTAATGAAGTACAAGTTGTTTTTACTGGTGATTTCCACAGAGCACCACAGGGAGAGGTCTACAGTATCTAGAGAGATGGCCTCCAAAAGACATTCAACGTTGTCAGAGGAACAGCCAGAGGTGGACCAGAGACATGGACTGTTTGATGCGAAGATGCAACCTGTAGTAAAGTTGAAGAGTTTAGATGGTACACATAGTGCATGCATACACCTTCCTAATGATTATATCTGGTTTCAGTATTTATTTATGGTGTATTGTCTCTATTATTAAGGTTATTGTAGCAGTCAATTTTTATTGGGGGTCAGGAGGGGGTGGGGCGGGGGTCCCGATACATTGCCAAAGCATTTCCGGGGGTCCCCGGACAAAAACGTTGAGAACCCCTGCCTTAGAGGGGGACAGCCATAGCTGAATGGGTAGAGAGCCCGTCTAGGAAACAGAATGTACCACAGTGATGTTGTTAGGTCTGCAGTGGGTCCCAGGACCCACGGGTGGGAGTCCTAGTAAAAATGGTATTTTTTTTTATTTGATATTTTGATTTAATATATTTGATATTATTGCATTTATACAAATCATGCATCAATTCAAGATTGAGACCTGGAGTCACCACTCCACACTATATGTATGACACACTCAAAAATCATTGTATTATTGGAACATGTTTGTTGAAACTTCCAACAACCAGTTTGAGTTTGTGTCAATTGTTTCAGTTTTCTTTTCTTTTTTTCTTGTAGTGTCATTTTGTCATAACCTTCTGTTGAACACTTGTTACTTATTTGTAACTATTCAAATGCAACATTATAATCAATACAAACAAAAGATGTCTTCTAAAATCTTTACTTCTAAAATATTTACAAGTAAGTAAATGTTCTTGTCCAAATGAGAAGTGGCTCAAAAATGTAATGTCAAGCCCTGAAAACTGTCTTTGATTAGAAATGGAGAAGATTATGTTACTCCAAAAATGCAAACATTAAATGTTTTTCTCTCTTTGTGTCTTTTTTTCTAGCCGTCCCGCACCTCCCTGTGTGTAAAGAGGAGGTTTTCACTGAACAACCAGATAGGAGCTCCAGTCTGGTCCAGGAGGAACCACAACCACCACAGATTAAAGAGGAACAAGAGGAGCTACTTCAAAGACCAATGGAGGCTGATGGGTCAACGTTGACATTACTAGCAGTGAAAAGTGAAGATGATCATGATGATGAAAACAGAGAGACAGAGCCTGTAGCCGGCACCTCAACCAAACACATGAAAACACAAGCTGATGTAGAGGACTGTGGAACATCACAACCAACTAGTGACAACCAGCTCCTCTCTTCACACTGTTCTGTATCTGACACTGAAGACAGTGATGAGTGGCAGGAGCCCAGTGAAGGTCAGTCAACTTTAAACACACTGAAGTCACACAAGACGCAACATGTGGAAGGACAAAGATTGTCTTTGAGCAGCAAGCTGTCCAAGGACTTAAAATCATCAAAACATATTCACTCCATGAGGAGCCACACAGGGAAGAAACGCTTTAGTTGTACAGACTGTGGCAAATGTTTTAATCTTAAGTCAAATCTGACTGAGCACTCAAGGATTCATACAGGGGAAAAGCCCTTCACTTGTACAGTTTGTGGTAAAGGCTTTATTCAGAGTGTTCATCTAAAAACACACATGAGGACTCATACAGGGGAAAAGCCCTTTACTTGTATAGTGTGTGGCAAAGGCTTTGCTATGAGTGGTCATCTAAAAACACACATGAGGATTCATACAGGGGAAAAGCCTTTCACTTGTACAGTTTGTGGTAAAGGCTTTATTCAGAGTGTTCATCTAAAAACACACATGAGGACTCATACAGGGGAAAAGCCCTTTACTTGTATAGTGTGTGGCAAAGGCTTTGCTATGAGTGGTCATCTAAAAACACACATGAGGATTCATACAGGGGAAAAGCCCTTCACTTGTACAGTTTGTGGTAAAGGCTTTATTCAAAGTGGTGATCTAAAAACACACATGCGGACTCATACAGGGGAAAAGCCCTTTACTTGTAACGTCTGTGGTAAAGGCTTTGCTATGAGTGGTCATCTAAAAACACACATGAGGACTCATACAGGGGAAAAGCCCTTTACTTGTAACGTGTGTGGTAAAGGCTGTCTTCACATCGGTAATCTAAAAAAACACATGAGGACTCATACAGGGGAAAAGCCCTTTACTTGTAACGTGTGTGGTAAAGGCTTTGCTCAGAGTTGTGATCTGAAAACACACATGAGGACTCATACAGGGGAAAAGCCCTTTACTTGTAACGTGTGTGGTAAAGGCTTTGCTCAGAGTGGTGCTCTAAAATCACACACAAGGACTCATGAAAGGGGAAAGCCCATTGACACATGAGGACTCATACAGGTGAACAGCCCTTTACTTGTAATGTGTGTGGTAAAGGCTTTGCTCAGGGTGTTAATCTAAAAACACACATGACTCATACAGGGGAAAAACCCTTTACTTGTAACGTGTGTGGTAAAGGCTTTGCTCAAAGTGTTACTCTAAAATTACACATGAGGACTCATACAGGTGAAAAGCCCTTTATTTGTAACGTGTGTGGTGTTCGTTTGCGATGGTTTTTGAAAACCTTATAACAATACCTACCACCATGCCAAAAATCAAAAACGTGTCACCAAGTGCACGACTTTAACGAATTGGGACCCAGCTACTGCCCTTTTTTTCTTGTAATTTGTTTTGCCCAATTTTGTTTGTTTATTGTCATTATTTGTCACCATCTGAATTGGCTTTCTCCGAGGCTTAACAGGTCTTTAAATAAATACTTTTTGAAACGTCTATGTGGAAATTAATGGGAAATTCTCTTCTGGTGCACTCGAAGGGGGCAGGACTGCGATGCTCGAAATCAACATGAGTGATTAAAGACCACCACAATTTAGTTTCTTCTGTATCTTTTTTTATGTAATACATTACAGACATTAACCTTTAAAGGTTAAAAAGGAGGAAAACTGTTTTCAAGCCTGCAGCCCTGATGAAGACCGTACAGGTCGATACATGTCGGTTGAATAAAGATTTCCTCCTTTTTAACCTATAAGTGTGCCCGGAACTCCGCTTTTTTCTATAGATGTGTTATCCCGATTGATAGCAGGAGCACCTTTTCACTTTTTTTACATTTTGTATACCTGCACACCTCCTGAGCACCTGGTTGCTTCAATAGCAACAGAACGTTTGGCGTTTGACGTTTAACAAGGATTTGTAGCATTTGTCATGAGTGTATCACACACATACTAGCATGTTCATTGTCAGCTTGTAGATTCATAAACCAAGTGTGATGCTATGTTAACAGATTTTGCTGCACATTGTGAGCTTTTAGATTTGTTTATTCAGTATTTTGTTTCTTTCCGTTTACTTTTTTTTCAGGATTTCGAAAGTGAATGGTTAAATGTCTGTGTTTTATAGATATTGAACCAATGGTAAAAGTACTAACAAGAGCTTGTGACTAAATCAATAAATAAATAACTATTTTGCGTCCATTAGGAATGAAGGTTCTTTCATATTCTGCAAACTGCCTACAACTGCTACAGTTTTTCTCATCTCATCTCTTATTTTAATTGCATCTATTATTATTGTTGTTGTTATTGTTATAATTATTTAGGGTCAAGTCCGATGGGGCGAAGATCCCTTATTGTTCGTACAGATCCTGCCATTTTTCACAGTTTTGACAGTTCTGTGTTGTCGTCTTCCACGAAATTCTGCAATATGGAAAGACGCACACCGCAGCCACGCACAATTTATTTATTAATTTATTTGCATCAGCAACGCAGATCGGCTGAGGCTACCAAAACTTGCAGTTCTGGCTTAACTGTGCAGTCGTTTTTTTGCAAAACTTGGCAATATGGTAGAGGGCTATGCTACTTTAAACGGTGAGGCCCACAACCATTGGCCAAAGAGTGGCGCTATAGCACTCAAGTGAAAATTTGAATATAAAAAAGGTATAGCTCATGAATCTGACAGTCAGCGGACTCTCTCTTTACCAAGCGTTTCCACCTTGCAGGTTCCGCCTCGCGTAGAACATACACGCCCGTTTAATCTAACGTGATGATGTTTATGGTCGCTGTCGGGACACCTTACTAACATGTTACAAATGGACAGATCTACAAGCTAACAGCGCATCGGTTGCGCACCGCGTTACAACTTGTAGATCAGCTTATTTTGGCAAGCAAGCCCCTATCCGATGGATCCACTGGTTAATAAAGTAGCAATCTGTAGGATCTCCTTTTCTCACGTATAATGAGAAATAAGTTAATTTATTTAAATTTGACCTCAAGACTAAAGGCTAATACAACTTGGCAAGAATATTATAAAAGCCATTTTTATTGAACAATTGCTCACTCATTCCCCTTTGCAGATGTAGTGTTTCGCAGGTAGCGGGTATTGAACCCCAGTCTCCCACTCGCCAGACCGACACACAACCTGTCGTGCCAACAGGGCTGTTGTGGGCCGGGTCTTGATATCTTTCATCAGAGCTTATGATTATTATTTGATTAATATCATATCACTATCGTATGTCGGAATGACTGGGGAAATGGATCAAATCTGGACACACGACACAGCTATAATTTCTTTGTCAGATGGTAAGTCCACTGATGCGTTCTTGTGATGATATGTTGTCATGAAATATTAAATGATTTACGGGACATTTGGAGTTACAGAGGAATGCATGTCTGGCGTTCATGTTGTGATCAATATACAGTAGCCTACAGTATAGCCCTATTGGCCCCACAGCCGATCAGCCTAAGTTTTAAGCCATGCTCTGCAAGCCAGCTCTCCTCCAAAGGTGAGATATGAGCAGGCTGCCTCGTTGGGAACAGATGCACGACCATTTTGTCGTGGTATTTATATAAGTCACACATTCAACAAGCTTTGAACTGAGCAGATTGGGCAGATTGGCCAAAACATCTTTAAAACGGCCACATTTTGCATTTATTTCACCATAGTAAATGCTACTTTCATGGACTGAAGAGGGCAGTTTTTTATAGACGGGTAAAGGGGCAGTGGCTGAAGCCTATGCACGTGCCTGCCTTTTCTTAACATTAAAGATGTGGATTGATCCATCATGATATGCTGTGGTCTCACTCTTTCTACCAACACCTCTTAAGGGGGCGACACATTCCCATGATGACAGTCTGTTAAGATGTGATCTTTATTGTCTGTATATATGTAAATGATAAACCCTTATTCTGAAGTGCCACACCGGAAGTACCGGATATGCCTGTTACCCAATGTGTTTATAATGACGCTGCTAATAAAGATGCTCGAGTTATTATGGTCACGAGCTGAATGTAAGTGCTGAGTCCTCATTCTTTTCCTCCGTTATGTTTGTTTAGTCCGACTAGCTCCAGGCTATCTAGACTCTTCCTTATCGCTGTAATGGCAGCTCTGCTAACACAGTCTATACAGAGTAGCCTATCTGGTATTTTTGTAACCTCCAAAAGAAAAACTAAAAACAAGAACAAATTATATTATGAGACCATCACTGCGTCAAATGTAATTCAAAAATGTTACAGAAAATATACAATATTCAAAATTTACCAAATCGTCACCTATCTAAGAAAGGATTAGAAATGAATTTTCACAAGTTATTAAGGGGCCAAGCTAAATGGCCAATGGTCCCTTATTGTAGTTGTCTGTTTTTAAGGGGCTGCGCCCGAAGTGCCTGGCCCCTTAAAAACAAAATTGCATTTCTGGCTTAACCGTGCAGTCGGTTTTCGTGAAACTTGGCAATATGGTAGAGGGGTATGCTAAACGGTGAGAACGCAAAGCCCACGGCCATTGGCCAAAGGGTGGCGCTATAGCGTCGTGAAACTTGGCAATATGGTAGAGGGGTATGCTAAACGGTGAGAACGCAAAGCCCACGGCCATTGGCCAAAGGGTGGCGCTATAGCACTCAATCAAAAATGCAAAATTTGAACTGGTATAGCTCCGTTTGACTGTCAACAATAAAACTTGGATAGACATATGCGTCTCCTCATGTCGAACAACTTTCGTGTTCTGACTTTTGACCTCTGACCCTGGCTAATGCTGCATTCACATGGAATCAGTCAAGCAGTAGATGGCAAACCGTAAGTTATTTTAGTTGACGGGAACAGGACGGCACGGCAGCCTGGCAGCCAGATCCGGTGACGGTAGCGGCAGACGGCATCAATGTTAAAATATTTAATCTTTTTACCGTGCCGTCCAGCAGGTTTTGCCGTTTGCCGTCTACCGCTTGCCTGATTCCATGTGAATGCACCATTAGATCACCCACTATTTTGAATTATACATATTTTCTTATGTCAGCGCTCCAGGCCAAACCATGCAGTTGTTTTTCACGAAATGTTGTGATGTCTCTTTTCTACAGGGTTCCGTGGAGATTCTACCTAATTCCTTTGTTGAAGTTGCTGTTGAAATAGGAGGTCCAAGCAGGCACATAATCCTTCTTTCCATTTATTGGTCAGCAATCAATTACAGACAGGTTACAGATATCATCGTCCCATAGTTACAGCATATTGAGGCCTTAGTCCCAGGCAGAGCGCCTGGTTCCCCCCTTGTCTCTCTGCTGTCTCTTACTCACTCTAACACCCTATCTCACTGATCCCCTGTCCATCTTATACCCTGCATCTCTACATGTGGGTGTCACCTTGTGTGTGTGTGTGTGTGTGTGTGTGTGTGTGTGTGTGTGTGGGTGTGTGGGTGTGTGTGTGTGTGTGTGTGTGTGTGTGTGTGTGTGTGTGTGTGTGTGTGTGTGTGTGTGTGTTGGTTGGCCCTTAAGGCTCAGTCAACAAGTTGTGACAGACCACCTGTGGTAGTCTGTTTTGAAAGAATTCCTGAGTCATAAAACCTCACAATGTCCATTATATAGCAGGATGAACTCACAGCTGTTGCAAACTGACTGTCTTAAAGTGTCCCTAGGCTTATTTAGTAACTTGGTATCCAAGATCAACTCTTCACTCATTGGGACTCAATGTGACCTCCTCTAGGCTGAAGTGTTATGTGTACAATTATGACATATGTTGAGAGGCGTAAGCTATCAAAATATACATCAGTGGCAATATGTTAGAGGGCTATGTCACCCTGCTTAGACACAAAGCCCACAACCATTGGACAAAGGGTGGCACTGTAGCACTCGATTGAAAATCAGGCATAGCTCATGAACCACCAGCTGATGAACCACCAGTAATAATTACTAGGTAATTAGTACTAATACATAGATAATAATTTAGACTACCTGATATTGGTGTCCAGTTATCGGTGGTGGACAAAGTAGCCTACGTATGCTCAAGTATTCCTTTTAATGACAAATTAGTGAAATTACAAAGTACTTTTTCCATTTAATATCAATGCATCATGGATTCAAATTGTCAAAAGTGTGCAAATAGCTTGTCTGTCTGTCTGTCTGTCTGTCTGTCTGTCTGTCTGTCTGTTGTCACAGCCCCTGTAGTTGGCCTACTAGGGCCTGTGTGTATTCCTATAGGCCTAGGTCTTTGCTTCCCACGGGCCTTGAGCAATTGCCAATCAATTGCCTGGCCAGTGGTCCCAGTGTGTTCTATATCTGTTGTATTGTGTTTTTATATGGACATAGTGTTGGGTGCTGGCACATATGCACACATGGCATCAACGCATGGTGCTGTGTTCTGGCACACTATACACTCTGTCTTTCTTTTATCTTTATTGTATTGTATTGCATTGTATTGTACTGTATGTGTCATTGTATGTTTCGTTTTACTACCATTTTAAGAGCCTGCTCAGGGACTACAGATGTAAATTAGCTTATGGCTAACTTTACATGGAAGTAAAAACTGAAATGTTGATTAATGAGCATTATACCACAGGTCGTTTTCGAGGAAGCAATCTGATTGGTTGAAACAGCCTTCTAGCCGTGGGTTAAACCAGCACCATTCACCACCTAATCAAAACAAAGAATTCAGCTGCTGTTTTCCGAGAGCGCTAGCAAACTCGGTGGCTAGGCTAGCTAGTTTATTGGGACATTTGTGGTCGTAGTGACTACATATGTCATTAAAAAATATATTTTTTTCAGCGATTTTCTTAGTTTTAAGGGTAACTGTGGTATAATTGCAATATTACACTCGAGGGTGTGGTTTAACGTGATTATTGCCACTTCAGTGATGCTTGCGGAACTCGACTTCGTGTCGTTCCTCACCGCATCCCTGTCGTGGCAATAATCACGTTAACCCACACCCTCTCGTGTAATATTGCTTAATTGTCCCTGTCAAATAAATAAATAAATAAAGGGCCGGCCTAACTCAATTAAATTAAATTCATAGGAGCTTTATTGGCATGAGCAAACATAAACACAAACGTTTACATTGCCAAAGCAAAAGTGGAACAAAACAATCAAGATAAAACAATACAATAAACATGTAAACAGAGCTGTGTTATATTATATTAACACTTTGAGTAATACTATCTTGTGAGACTATAAAAGATTGTGCATTTTCTGTCAGATATAGTTAGCCTATACATTAGAGACGTTTTATACTTTTGAAAGTTAACAGCAGTATTTCAATGTTTTAAACATGTTATAGGCCTAAACATTTGGTGGTTTTCAAACTCTCCTTGGGTGATTGTAATCCGTGCAGGGAAGTACATGTCTCTGATGTCTTGGTACAGTGGACAGACGGTTAGGAAGTGTAGCTCAGTCTCTACCTCATTTTGTGTGCAGTGTGTGCATAGTCTGTCTTCTCTTGGGAGCCAGTTCTCTCTCTCTCTCCTTCCATGAGAGCAGCAGCATTTGTTTGCACCATTCAACAACCTACATTACATTTACCACACATCCACTCACTTACACTACTGATCTACTGATTAACACAAGCCACTTAATACTTTAGTATTGTTTGATGCATACGTTTATTATATTGTAAATAAATATTGGTTTGTGCACTTTTAAACAGCTGTGTGTCTTCCTCCTTTGTTATGGCCCAAGAGCCAGGTCATAACACTATCTATCTATCTATCTATCTATCTATCTATCTATCTATCTATCTATCTATCTATCTATCTATCTATCTATCTATCTATCTGACAGTTACACACCTCCACCACCAGGGGGCGAAAGGCATTAAGGCAACAGTGCATGCGTGAAAACTTTGACCCGGTCGGAAGTACTTGTTTGCATCACGTGGCCACGCCGTGACGCCAGTTGTTTTCCACGTATGTATGTTGTTGAACAAACATGTTGTCGTGCCTCTCGGGAATTGTTGATATTTGTGCCTTTATTACACATTCTATATTACAGTAGGTACAGAAAGCTTGGTGGAAATGTCTCCTAAAGGAGGTGAAAAGCGTCAAATGGAGTCTGTAGCCTACGGCTGAAGATAAATGAACAGCTAGCGTCGGTGGGAGAGGAGATATTGTTTGTTGTGGACAAACGTGGCGCTGCTGATGTGTGTAGTGTGGAGCTTAGCGTCAGAGTGTTTGTGTTGGAGCGCCTCAGCGCGGTGGGAGAGTTCATGGTCAACCTCTTCCAGAGAGAGATGGAGACACTAGAAACTCTGCTGGAGACACAAAACAAACGGCTGGACATTGATTTTGATATGGACATCGATCTACACACTGCAGGTTAGTAGACTCTGAACAACACCAGCTTAGCTACAAGTAGCATTAAGCTAGCTGAACTGAACTACATTTACCAGTAGTTATACTAGCCCTGAAACATGTTGTTCATAGGCTACTCCATATCCAACAGAAAAAAGGTGCAAAGAGGAATTGTAATTCAACGAAAAAATATGTAGGCCTATTATGTTACACAAAAGTCCACTTGAATAATCAAACTGAAAAGGTCAAATGAATAGCTCCAAAATAATAATAATAATTCGTATGCTAGTAAGTAGGTATGAAATAAGGTAAAAAACTGTATGCCAGCCTCACCAAACGTTTTCCATTGTTCTCAAAAGGCATGTCAAGAGACCTTAAACAGGCTACCCCACTTCCTCTCCCACTGAGCCTTTCAAAATAAAATACAAGTTACAATTCACTGTTCCAGACTCACTGCAGAGTAGCTTTTACTTTGAAGGGGATAAATTATACAGGAAGTGCAAAGGGGCTCACTAAATTGACATGACATACTAAGTTTCTAATTAGAGTGGAGGCTTCTATTAATCCAAATTATAACTATCTTTTCCAAAACAATATTTGATATATGAAAATAAACATTATGAAAGAAGTGAACAAATAAATAAAACAAAAATGGCGCCAACAGTTTTATGCAATCGCTACATTTACATGGAAAACGTGTACATAAACATTCAGATTTCAAACAAAGTCCTCACCACATGTGCCACGGGTGTTAGACATTTGCTGGTATTAGGGGCACGGTGGCACAGTTGGTAGTGCTGTCGCCTCACAGCTAGAAGGTCCTGTGTTCGATTCCCGCTAGGGGCACTGTGGGTGCTGGTGGCGTGTTTCCCCCTCTGCGTCATCAGTGCCCATACCCGAGGCGGGGTTGGCGAAAGGGCCTTTCTGTGTGGAGTTTGCATGTTCTCCCTTGCATGTTCTCCCTGTGTCCCCTAGGGTAGGTACCCTCACAAAAACATGCAGTAATCCTGGTCTCTAAACTGCCTCCCCCTGGCCAGCCGGGGCGCCTGATGGAGGGGTAAGGAACTGGTTGGAATAACGTGTTCCTTCCACGTGCTACGTCCAACCAGGGAAACTCCCCCTGTCAGGTGTAAAGGAGCAACTTGGACACTCAGGCATGAAGGAAGCATGAGTTCAAGTCCGTTGCTCTCCCCATGTCCCCCATATATGGGGACTAGGTTGGCGGAGGGTGTGTAGAGCCCAGGATCACATTAGATTTTTGACAAGGGTAAAAAGTTATTTGCTGGTACAGCGATTAGCATTGCTGCATCCCGCGTTGTTTAATAAAAAGCATTTTTATCCGAGCACCCCGACTACTTTTCTCAAACGGGGTTCGTTTGGGAAATTCACAGTTGCACACCGGGAACGCACTCGCCTATTTGTCTGTATTTGCAGTGCGGTCAGCGTGCCTTTATCGAACACACCCAGTTGAAAGGTGAAACGTAGTTGAAAGCCAATGGCAAAAAAACCCAGCTTGGATAAAAATCCCTTTTATTACACAACGCGGGATGCAGCAATGCTAATCGCTGTACCAGTACATTTCTAACACCCGTGGCACATGTGAGTACTTTATATTTGAAATCTGAATGTTTATGTACACGTTTGCTCTGTAAATGTAGCGATCGTGTAAAACAGGCGGAAGTTAAGCCATGACTCTGCAGCTGTAAGAAATTAATTAATATCAAACCGAAAGAGCGTGTATTACATTCTAAAAGACAAGTGTAGGTTACATTAATGAAAAACACATCGGTGAAATAATGTCGGCATCTGTGCCACAAATGACGGATACATCAGTGAGACCGATGTCGGGCTCTACTCACAACGCCTTGCTCTGTGAGGCATTGTGAAGAGACTCGAGACATTTTTAAAACGATGGTTATCCTGACAAAACAAATAGGAGAATAAATGTCATCTTTGTGTTGACAAAAGCACTTTGAGTTGCTCTGCTGATGCTACCTTCGCTCTCCTCCTTCTGTCTGTGTGTAAAGAGGTTTCATCTGAATATGAGGAGAGGCGATCCAGTCTGGTCCAGGAGGAACCACAACCTCCACAACATCAGGAGAGGAGATCCAGTCTGGTCCAGGAGGAACCACACCCTCCACAGATTAAAGAGGAACAACAGGAGAGGAGTTCCAGTCTGGTCCAGGAGGAACCACACCCTCCACAGATTAAAGAGGAACAACAGGAGAGGAGATCCAGTCTGGTCCAGGAGGAACCACAACCTCGACAGATTAAAGATGAACAGGAAGATGAGACTGGTGAGTCAACTTTGACATTACTACATAGGAATATGTGGTGCAAGACTCTAAGGTAAAACAAATGTATGTAATGTAATTATATTAGTGTTATTCTAACAAGACTAAAGGGTCATTCAGCAACTGTAACGATAAAGATATAATTTGGTAACTCATGGTCCCCCAAAAGACAGACAGACACACAGCATGTTGTTTCCGCTCGTGCTGCTATACAAGTATAGTTTTATACTTAAAGTATGAACCCATAATCATGTATAGATCATGTAAGATTTTTGGCATAAATGGTGAGGAAAAAAGAAAGAAGAAATAACTTGTGTGTGCGTGAGACCATTTAAAGCACGAGACATGGTACGTGCACCACTGGACTACTCAAAGGGTTAAGTGATCTGTCCAGGAAGGTTCTAATCATCCATCAGCACCAGACACAGTGGTGGATTCTTGAGCCACAATGGTTCTGTAGGCTCCACCTGGGCAACGGTGGTGCTGCAGGTTCCACCTGGGCAACGGTGGTGCTGCAGGCTCCACCTGGGAAAACGTGGTGCTGCAGGCTCCACCTGGGAAAACGTGGTGCTGCAGGCTCCACCTGGGCAACGGTGGTTCTGCAGGCTCCACCTGGGCAACGGTGGTTCTGTAGGCTCCACCTGGGCAACGGTGGTACTGCAGAATCCACATGGGCAACGGTGGTGCTGCAGGCTCCACCTGGGCAACGGTGGTGCTGCAGGCTCCACCTGGGCAACGGTGCTGCTGCAGGCTCTGCTTGCAGCTTGAATTCCCCTCCTAAAGGCCTCACCGTGCGGTTGTTGGGCTTCCTCCTCACGGAAGACACAGGCTGGGGCGCCAACCCATACTGCTCCCGGGTGCCGTCCACATTCCGGCTATCACCCGTCTCTCCGGTGGTCACCAGATTATTCCTGGTTGTTTAGCAAACCCTTTTTGAATGATAAGTACAAGTTGTGTCTACTGGTGATTTCCACAGAGCACCACAGGGAGAGGTCTACAGTATCTAGAGAGATGGCCTCCAAAAGACATTCAACGGTGTCAGAGGTGGATCAGAGACGTGGACTGTTTGATGCGAAGATGCAACCTGTAGTAAAGTTGTACCGTATAGGTATGTGCTGTTTTGTTTACTTACTTACATAAAGGGATATTTCACTTTCAAAATAATTGTGGGTAATGTTATCGTCTACTCAGGCATTTTGTGAACACTTTGGACAGTTTTGAATTTGCTCAATTCAGTATTTAGATATTTTATATTCATTTTTATCAGACAAGCCCATTGTAACTTCAAACTCCATTTTAACCATCGTAGATACACAGAAAACACCCATCCCTGGTTCTAGTGACTGATATTGTCCTTCCTTAGAGAGGGACAGCCATAGCTGAATGGGTAGAGAGCCCGTCTAGGAAACAGAATGTACCACAGTGATGTTGTTAGGTCTGCAGTGGGTCCCAGGACCCACGGGTGGGAGTCCTAATATAAATGGTATTTTTTTGAGAAATTGTAATTGTTTTGATATTATTGCATTCATACAAATGTAGTCAAGGTATTCAAGTTCCTTAAGGGAAATTAGGTCCTAATTTTGTATATCATTACTTCAAAATGGATCAAGTCAATGGTATACAATACTAGCTCCTCGATCAGATAAAACGTCAAGTTTTCTGACGCGACTTCTTTAACATAGCGGCGGCGGCGGTGTGTGGCAGCGTGTGGTCACAGCCAAACGGCTTCTCAGATAGTCTATAATGTCAGTGATACGATAAGAGCAACATTGCTTTTATTTAAAGCAACGTACAAAACGGACGGACTGGAAGCAAAATAAAACAAAAGAATGGCGGCGGCTAAAAAGAAAAAAGCTGAAGATCTGGAGGAGATCAAGGAGACGCTATACTCTCTGACAAGAGAAGTTGAGAAAGTGTCCAAACAGCAAGAAATGATAATGAACCTGGTGGAAAAAAAAACAGAACTAAAAAATCTGGTGAAAGAGAAAGAGGAGAAAATTGAGTTCCTGGAGAGTCGAGTGGATGACCTTGAACTATATACCCGAATGGAAGATGTGATTGTAACCGCATTGAAAACCACTCACAGGAGCTATGCGAGAGCTACGGAGACCGGCGGTAACGCCGCCGACTCTGACGAGCCCCCTCCAGAAGAACAACAATCACTGGAGCAGCAAGTCGTAGCATTCTTTGTGAGTAAAGAAGTGAATCTATAAAGCGACCAAATCGCTGCATGTCACACCCTCCCCCTCCCCAAAAACAAAAGAAAAAACAAAAAGAACAGCAGTTCAATACCAGCCATAATACCAGCCATAATAGTGAGATTTGTGAATCGAAAACACAAAATCGAGCTACTGAGGAAGTGGAGGAAACTGGAGGGAATTGGAGTGTACATGAATGAGCATCTCACTAAAAAGAACGCAGACATTGCTAGACACGCTCGTATGCTAAAGAAGGAAGGCAACATCCAGGCAACGTGGACGCGAAATTGTAAAGTCATGATAAAACTTAACGGAACACCAGAGGAAGCCAAGGTCGTCGTGATCAGGCATCTCCAGGAATTGGACGAATATAAAGAATGACTTTGACATTGACTGTGACGGACATGGAACATACCTGTCGGGAAACGGGGATGGCCAGTCAGGCTACGTTTAGTCGAAGTAAAACGTAAACAATAACATGGATTCAGATCGGAGAGGGACATCGATTCGGTATGCGAGGGTATATTGGAAAGGCACCAGGGTGAAGTCGCACCGTTTGACAGCGGACTGGCGGACGGCCTGCGCAGGGACTAAGACTGGGGCTGATGGAACGGCACTGGAATCTAAAGGTATTTTAAAATGCAATGCATCGATCGTGTATGGAAACAAACTGCAAAACTTTAATGTAAAAAATGACAGACAATTGAACATTTATTCCCAATGGAGGATGATACAGAGTATAAACTGCACGACTTTGAATATAATGTTGATCCTGAAAATCATGTGTTTAATTCCATCAATGCCACCTGTGATTATTATACAGAGGAACATTTTCGTTAATACATTTCAATTGTAGGAGCCTTTACAAAAGCTTTACTCCAATCAATGATTTTCTGAACACTCTTAAAGGTAAATTCAAGTTGATAGCCTTGTCGGAAACCTGGATAGATGAGGAAAGGGGTTGTGACTTCCACATTGATGGTTATGAATTATACCACACAAATAGATCAAATAAGAACTCAGGAGGCGTGGCACTCTTTGTGGACAATAAACTGAATTGTAAATCAGTCGAATACATGACAATGGCAATTGATGACCTAATGGAGTGTGTAACGGTGGAAATACAGATGGAAAAAAGGAGCAATATAATTGTTACTTGTATATATATATATATAGGAAACCTGGGTCAACGGTAGAAACATTCACAGAAACACTTGAAGATATATTAAGTAGGGTAAACGAAAACAAAACATTCTTTATCTGTGGAGATACCAATGTGGACCTCTTAAAGGTATCCAGCCATAAGGCATCATCCGAATATTTGGAGTCACTATACGGCAGAGGATTATACCCATTAATAACAAAGCCTAGTAGAATAACGGAAACATCTGCTACATTGATTGACCATATTTTTACCAACAGCTTGGAGAAGAAAATGTGGTTTGGTGATAAATGATGTCAGCGACCATTTACCTATTTTTCTTACATTAGAATGCCAAATTAAGAAGGACGAGGAGGAAAATGTGCCTAGATATATAAGAATAAGAAAGGATAATGCAATAAACATGTTCATGGATGATCTTAGGCAGGTTGACTGGACGGGGGTCTATGTGAATGAGGTTAATGCAGCATATGAGGCTTTTTTAAAAAATACTGTCCATTAGTTTTACATAAGCAAAAAAAGAACGTCAACAGAAAACCTTGGATAACAAAAAGCTTACAGAATGCATCTAAAAAAACAACATTAAAGGTACCTGGAATATTTTAAACAAAGTAATGGGTAATAAACCAGTTTCCACAAACTTACCTAGTCATTTCAATACTAATAATACAATTATAAAAGACAAGAACGAAATGGTGAACGAATTCAATTCTTTTTTTGTAAACATTGGACCAAATTTGGCAGACTTAATTGAAAATCATGATGAAACAGATTGGACAGGAAGTAGTAAAGTGTTGCAGTCTATCTTTGTGGGAAATGTTAGTGAACAAGAAATCCTATCTATGGTAACAAAGTCTAAAAATAAGACATCCACTGATTGTGATGGGTTAGACATGGTTATAGTGAAAAAGACAATTGATTGTATCATCAAACCCCTTTGTTATATTTTTAATTTATCCTTTCAGTCAGGCAAGTTTCCAGATCTAATGAAAGTTGCAAAAGTTATTCCACTTTTTAAATCAGGAGATAAGCATAGCTTCAATAATTACAGACCAGTGTCATTGCTCTCACAATTCTCTAAGGTGCTTGAAAAGATCTTTGCACAAAAGTTTGATGCTTTGAAAAGCATCAATTGTTGATTGAATGCCAATATGGCTTTCGGCAAAATAGGTCCACAGCAACAGCTTTAATGAATATAATGGAGGAAATATCAACATCAACACATGAAAATAAATATACAATAGGGGTATTTATAGATTTAAAAAAAGCTTTCACACCTTGAATCATTCCATTTTGATTTCTAAATTATACACATACGGCGTGAGAGGAATGGTACTGGACTGGATGAGAAGCTATTTAGACAATAGACAACAATATGTGCAGTGGGCAGGTAACACATCAGAGTGTATGAAAATTGAATGTGGAGACCCTCAAGGTTCTGTTTTGGGACCCAAATTATTTGATCTATACATTAATGACATTTGTGACGTATCAAAATTATTACAATTTGTTTTGTTTGCAGATGACACACATTTTCATTGCTCTGGATATGATTTAAATAAGTTAGCTGAGACCATTACACATGAAATGAAAAAACTCAAAATGGTTTGATGTAAACAAGCTCTCGCTGAATTTGGAAAAAACGAAGTTTATGGTTTTCGGAAATAGGAAAAAGGATGACCAGGTGGAATTATCCATAGATGGAGTGGCCATCGCAAGAGTATCAGAATTTCGGTTCTTAAGTGTAATAATGGATGACAAATTAACATGGAAATCCCATATAGCACATGTTAAGAAAAATATCTCAAAGAGCATTTTTATTTTAAACAAAGTGAAACTAGAAAAGGAAGCAATGCGAATATTCTTTTTTTTCATTCATTTCTCCATATCTTAGTTATTGTGCTGAAGTGTGGGGGAATACGTACATGACCACCACAAAACCATTATACTTATTACAGAAGAGAGCAGTACAAATCATGCACAAAGTGCATTATAGAGATCACACAAATAGTCTATTTATAAAATCGAGAGTATTGAAATTTGAACATATCGTGAAGCTACAAACCTTATTAATTAGGTTTAGTGCAAAAAGCAAAACATTACCAGTTCATCTACAACAGCTATTCGATCCTAGTTCAGAAAGTAGGCATAGTAGGAGGAAATTTGACTTCAAACATAAGTTTGCACGGACCACTCAAAGACTGATGTGTCCTTTGATAACAGGAATTTGAATATGGAATTCTCTGGATGACAATTTAAAGGGTTGTACAAATATTTGCCAATTTAAAAGAAATTACAAAAATCTAATATTTAAGACAATATGAAGACGATGAATAGGTTAACTAGAGCTATCATTTATTGCACGTGTCATTGCTCAACTTCTTGCTTGTTTTGTTTTACTCTTTTGTTTTGTTTTTGTTGTTTGTTTGTTTTTGTTTTGTTTTGTTTAGATGTGTATGCGCCAATCAATAAAGTAAACTAAACTTTTAAGTGAAAAGGCGGCAGGTATTTATAAGAATTTATTCTTCTTCCTGCTCGTTTTCGTCATAGGTGTATCAGATACTGTATGAAAGACAAATTAATTATGAAAGATATTAATTGTTATCTATTATGATTTGTACTGTATTGTGTTACACTATGTGCGAAATAAAAATGAAATGAAAATGAAATGCTTTGAAAAACCTCTCTTGTATATGAAACCAAATACACACGATAAATCAAATAATGAATTGCATTTTTATAATGAATTGCATTTTCATAGCACTTTTCCAAGTGGTCAAAGCACTTTACAATTCATTCATACATTGGGAGGTGAAGCGGCGAACAGTCGACGCCAGGGTCCTCACTTCCCACATTAAGACACCAATGGTGGCGAGCTCACACCAACCAACTCATTGGAGGCAATGTAGGGTTCAGTGTCTTGCCCAAGGACACTTCGACATGTGGACAGTAGGCATGCCGCGGTTTACCGAATTTCGGTAATACCGCGACAGGAACAGCCACGGTGTTGATACCGTGAGATTTCCGAGTTTACGGTATTTTAATACAGCGTTGGTGGGCGGCGCATGCTGCGCGCATGCAGTGCAACTCCACTCCCAGACTAAGGCAAAACGTTTATTTTCACCACACAGCTGCAGTAGATTGAAAAGTTGCTTCCTACCTTTGAGTTAGTGTTGCTGAAAGACACCCAGATCCAATTGTATATTCCATATTTCCACATGTACTAAACTAAAAGTGTGAACTGTCAAGTGTCAACAACACAGAGGCGCGCAGTTGCGAGCATGCGCATATTGCATTACAGCGTGCAGGGTACAAAACGGCCATTAGGGGGAGCCATAGTACAGTGAAATACAGTGGGGAATAACTATTGATTCATTGATTGAATACTTTATTGGCAGAAATGTAATCAGTATAGGGTACAGTCAATGTCCAAAGGGATCACTGAAAAAAGTCCTTGCAGTCTTGTTTCCATTCGGTCCTGGGTAACCAATTCATAATCATGACAAGTCACATGACAAATAACAAAATTCAAATGATCATAAAAAGGGAAAAATAAATAAATAAGATATGTAGGCCTACAGGTTGGGGAACAAAGAAGGGCTTATAAGGAGGTGGGGGTAGTCACTAGACATAGGTGGGGGGGGGGGGCAATCTTTTTTTATTATTATTTTTTTAATATAAATACCGTGGAATACCGAGGTATAGGTTTTCAATACCGGCACCGTACCGTACTGTAAAATCTCATACCGTGGCATGCCTAGTGGACAGGAGGAGCCGGGATTCGAACCGCCGACCCAGGGATCATTGGATGACCTGCTCTACCTCCTGAACCACAGCCGCCCACGATGAGTTCCAAACCTGCATTTAGATTGTGCGAGCATATGCAATATTTATTTTATCAAATCCAAGTCACAATACATTCATAGCCGTCAGGTTTTTCACATAACAATAAACACAGCAAACGGGCGCATCGTGAAATAATTCCCCTGGGGCATGAGCCGAAGAGAATTATCCACGCGCGTTGCTTGGCTGATAAAAATTGGGATTGCGCGTGCCGTTGCTTATTCGGTAAAGGCATGCAAATAAAGCAAGGGCGCATAGATCCCAATCTATCAGACACACAACTGTAGCTCCGCTTAAATCAAAACCACATTGCAAGGAAAATTAAAACAAGAAGCAAAAGGGGAAAGAAAGATTACAAATAGTTTGTTTAAACTTCAAGAGAAAAGCTGGTGCACAGGGTTGTTGGTGAGCTAAGATAAATGAGAATAATGACACTGACTTCGCTGATGACATCGCGCTTATCAGTCAATCATTGGAGTCAATCAGTCAATCAAGAGCTCAGGCTCTCCTTCAGTCTCTTGAGCAGGCCTCCAACTGTGTTGGTCTTTATCTCAACGAGACGAAAACTGAATACGTAAATATATGCAAATCCAACAATAACCACATTATAAAAACACTTAACAACACTCCTCTGAAACAGGTTGATGACTACAAGTATTTGGGTTCATATATATCTTTCAAACTAGGAAAGGTATGGCCTGGTCTTCCTGCAATGACATGCATAAGATCTGGTCATCCCAGTTTAGTTACTTAAGATGTTAAGTAAAAATATTTAGGACGACCGTTGAGCCGATTCTACTCTATGGCTCCGAGACATGGACACGTTCAAAGAAACTAGAGAAACGGTTGGATGGCACTTACACCCGCCTTCTAATGAGAGCGCAAAATCTGTCTTGGAAGAGCCACCCATCGACTATTCTAATATACGGCAACCTTCCCCGTGTTTCTTCACTAGTCCGATCCAGAAGAACACAGTTTGCCGGCCACTGCTACAGGGCTGACAATGAGGTTATATCTTCCCTTCTTCTCTGGAGTCCTGCCTCAAAGCAGACCAGAGATAGAAAACTGTCGTTCCCTGATGTCATCGCTAGGGACACAGGCATCAGTAAGCAGGAACTGGGGATGGCAATGAAGGACCGGAAAGTCTACCGTGATATTGTGAAATCCACGATCTACCTACACTAGGGTGCATCAAAATTCAATGCAAAAAATGTAACAAATTATCAATCTGTTCTTTTGGAATTTTGTTCCAATGGCTATAGAAATGATCTTTGCAAAGTTTGGGGAACATTCATTCAGATTTACAGGTCCAACGCAGCATGTGAAATTTAGGTAAAATTCCAAAAAGTGCCATTTTCGGTGCTTTTATAATTCCCATTTTCTATTAATATGACATGTCAATTTATCAAAAATACAACAAATAGTTTTTGAGAAGATGTTATTGGAAAGAGCAAAATGTGTTTATTTAACAATAAACATTACATTGTCATTTAAATCATCACTGAAAAATGTTTGAAAATGGAGTCTTAGTCCTCCACTGTGTTTATGTTCAGCCGGCGCTTGCAGCAGCTAAGATTGGGCTGCTCACAGCGGTAATGCTCAACTGCTTGCAGCACATTCTGCAGATGTTGCTCACTCTTCACTGCAGCCACAAAGTCTGTGAGTTTGACCCCATGCTCGGCGCAGTCATTGACGACGTTGATACGCACATTCACCAGTCACCACACCTGCCTGGAATGATGCACTGGTAGCCCAATCCTCTACATTGAGTGAGATAAATGCTGGATCGATCTGCAGCTGGTGCATACCAAACCAGCAGTCTGGGTTGGCAAGGTCAGCCAACCTGGTGGTCGGTGAGAGGACTGGAAACTTGCCGAAACCAGTGCCAAAGCGCTGCTGTGGGGCTAGCATGGGAAGATCATCTTGCTTGTGATCCAAGATGGCATCCGAAAGTGCACGTCGCTCATCAGCTGGCACCGTGGTGCTGAAGAGTGCCAGGGGCAGCATGTCAGGAGTCAGGTACCAGAGGTGCCTCTGCAGTGCTTTCATGGCTGATGTTGCAATGCCCTCATCAACAGAATTGTAAGTGTGCAGGTTGTGATAGAGTGTGAGGTCATTCCATGCAGAATCTACGGCCGTGTCACAGGTCCGCCACCATGTTGCGTAGATGTGCGTAATGAAGTTGGCAAACGTCCGAATTTTCTGCACCTGCTGCCGTGTGGTGGTGGTGCCCTGGGGAAGCAAGGTGATATGCCGCTCCAGCATAGCCAACTTGAGACTGTAGAGAGTTGACAATCTGGTCGGCACAGCACCACTCCTGCAGCAGCTTACATGTCAGCCTGGCAATGATCTCTACACACGCCTCGTCTTTACCCTTTGTATATGCTGGCACGCCAAGCAATTTCAGCTGCTCTGCATCTCAAACCACCACTGTCAAACGCTCCTCCAACTGGCGCTTAGCGTCGGTGTCAACTTGCCGTCCCAGTGCAGGGTGCACATAGGAGGTGGTGTCCACTGCTTGTGGTGTTCTTTATTGACAGCCTCCAGCACTTTGCGCTGTGATCGATCTACTGTTGTGTATGATGCTGAAATCATTTCACAATTACTGCCCGACTCTGTGATCAGGGCGCACATGAAGGCAGCCTGCTGCTGCATTGGTGTGATCTTCAACCGTGTGGCCAGTGACATAAGACTCGGCCGTAGATGCTGCATGGAATGACCTCACACTCTACCACAACCTGCACACTTGCTTACAAGTCTGTTGACGAGGGCATTGCAATATCAGCCATGAAAGCACTGGAGAGGCACCCCTGGCACTCTTCAACACCAACGTACCAGCTGAAGAGTGACGTGTACTTGCGGATGCCATCTTGGATAACAAGCCGGATGATCTTCCCATGCTAACAGCAGCGCTTTGGCACTGGTGCAAGCCAAAGTTTCCAGTCCTCTCGCCGACCACCAGGCTGTCCGACATTGCCAACCCAGACTGCTGGTTCGGTATACACCGGCTGCAGATCGATCCAGCATTTATCTCGCTCAATGTAGAGGATTGGGCTACCAGAGGATTAGGCTATCATTCCAGGCAGGTGTGGTGACTGGTGAATGTGTGTGCTATCAACGTTGTCAATGACTGCGCCAAGCATGGGGTCAAACTCACAACAGTTTGTGGCAGCAGTGAAGAGTGAGCAAGATCTGCAGAGGTCATGCAAGCAGTTGAGCATTATCGCTGTGAGCAGCCCAATCTTCGCTGCTGCAAGCGCCAGTTGAACATGAACACAGTGAAGGACTAAGGGCCGATTCATACTCCTATTTTACTGCTGTTTCGGCGCTGTAGTGCCGAAATGATTTCGGCTCGTCAGAAATTTTCAGTAGCACCGAAGAGCCGACTTTAGGACGGTACCCACCCCCCCGAACCTCAAATGACGTCACATTAGGTGCGTTTACATGGACACCTTTCTTCCAATCTGATTAAAATAAACCCGATTGAAGGTTTTGGATCAAGTGTTTACATGGGGCAAGTTCAATCCGATCAGGTGTTTACATGTGCCCACTTTTAATCAGATTAGCTGCTGTTTGTATAATGAAATCAGACCCATCTGAACAGAGTGGTGATGTACTCAGGGGCGGCCTTAGAGATCGGGAGGCCCCGTTCATGACGTCATAATTTTAATAATTAATAATTATTATCAAAAAAAATTAAAAATGTTTTTTTCCCCTCTTTTTGTCAGTGTCTCAGCGCTGCTAGTGCAGTGAGTGCACGCCCTGTTCATGACGTCATCATTTTAATAATTAATAATTATTAGTGGGAGTGGGAACAATTACAAACAAACAACACATGACAGGTCAAGTACCTGCAGCGATGATTAGCTGATGCCAACTAGTGGTAAGTGGACGTACAGGAGGAGGATGAATAATTGACTAGGCTGATTGGAAGGATGTGATGCAATGCAATACTACTACTACTACTACTACTACTACTACTACTACTACTAATAATAATAATTACATCATTTTTAAATTCAATTGAAATGATTGAGACATATATAAGGCCGCCACTGGATGTACTGTACTCGTTCTGTACTCGTACTGTACTAATACTGTACTGTACTTGTACTGTAGCCTACTACATTGTACTGTACTGATAACGTACTTGTACTGTAGCCTACTACATTGTACTGTACTGTACTGATACCATACTTGTACTGTAATGCACTTGTACTGTAGTCGTACTGTACTTACTTGTACTATACTGTACTCATACTGTACTACATTGTACTGTAGGGCATTCACTTCTAGTCATTTTTACTAGTTGACTAGTTGCCTAGTTTACTAGTCGACTAGTTGATTAACTACCTATTATGTAAAAGTACAGTACAGTACAGTAGGCTACGAGTACACTCCACTAAAAAAATCTCAACTTCCCATCATGCACCTGTGCACGGTGTGAAGCTCGACAGCGCCACTTTGTCACCTGTTGGTACCCTAAACGGACGGACAGACATACATACAGACAGACATAGGGACACACATTGCCGTTCCTTAAGTGGCTGCACCACTCAATAATACATTATTATTATTATTATACACACAGCTAACCCTATTATTATTAATAGGCTTATTATTACTATAAAATGGCCCACTTTTACCCATTCTTCCCTCCCGCCTTTACACACACTGAACTGTTTTTTGGGGGGGGGGTTTAATCGGGAGGCCCCCGATGCTCGAGGCCTGTTTCAATTGAAACGATTGAAACATAATATAAGGCCGCCACTGGATGTATTCGGATTTGTTTTGTTAACGAAGCAGCAGAGCAGTTTGACTTCAACTTTTCTGATGGGGGAAATGAATGGAGAAGATGAGCATGAAGAACAAAGGGATTGTAATGGTAGGCCTACCTAATACCTATAGGCTATAGAGCGTCGCAGTCCCGCCCCTACCATGGCCCAGGAAATGAATCCCAATGCATTTTTCCCATAGACATTTCAAAAAGTATTTATTTAAAGTCGGTTACGCCGCGGACAAAGCCAACTCGAGTCGTGACAACTCATGACAACACAAACAATATTTTGGACCAAACAAATAATTACAAAGAAGAAAAACAACAAAAAGTGTTGTAACCTGCCGTTTTTTTCTTCTAATTATTTGTTCGGCCCAAAAGATTGTGTTTGTTGTCATGATTTGTCACGACTCGAGTTGGCTTTGTCCGCGGCGTAAACGTCTTTAAATAAATACTTTCTGAAATGTCTATGAGGAAAATTAACGGAGAATCATTTCCTGGGCCATGGTAGGGGGCGGGACTGCGACGCTCTATAGGCCTACTGTTACAACGCTGCTGTTTGTGTAGGCCTACAGGCTACAGCCCTACTTGTAGATGGGCTTGCCCACTTCCAACCCATGCCAGTTAGCCCACATGTAGACCATGTTGGAACTACATGGGCTTGCCCACTTCCAACCCATGCAAGTTAGCCCACATGTAGACCATGTTGGACCAATATGGGCTTGCCTACTTCCAACCCATGCCAGTTAGCCCTTGTGTAGACCACGTGGGACCTATATAGGCTTGCCCACTTCCAACCCATGCAAGTTGGCCCACATGTAGACCATGTTGGAACAACATGTTCCCAGTTCAAGCCCATTCCCACTTGTACCCATGTATCCCGCATTGAAACCACATGGGACCCATGGGCGTGCTGGCTGGCTGCAGCGCATGCAACTTCAGGTAGCCTACGAGTGATTATCATCATCCATTATCTCAGTGGCTGCAAGTTGCAACACTTTTATTTATTTATACTTTTTATTTGCATGGGAGATTTTCGGCAATAGTGCCGTGTGTGCGCGCACGTGCGCTTGCAGAGAGAGAGGGGGGAGAGGGAACGAGAGAGACTGCCAAAAACAAGGAGGTTAAGCAACATAAATTGCAGACGATTTGATGTGCAGAAAGAACATATCAGATTCTAATCGGGTTAAGGTGTATACATGGAAGAAATGTCCTCTTGATCGGGTTTTAAAAAAGTCTAGACCACCCCTCTGCACCTGATTAGAATTTAAATCGGGTCGGACTTGATCGGGTTTATTTAGGTGCATACATGGATATTTTAAATCGGGTGTATTTAAAACCTTGTTTTAACCCGATTAGAACGTGACATGTAAACGTGCCTATTGTAGGCTCTACAGCGCCGAACCGACTTTTATTCGGCTCTAAAATAGGAGTATGAATCGGCCCTTAGACTCCATTTTCAAACATTTTTCAGTGATGATTTAAATGAAAATGTAATGTTTATTCTTAAGTAAACACTCTTTCCAAAAACATCTTCTCAAAAACTATTTGTTGTAAACTTGATGAATTGACGTGTTATGTTAATAGAAAATGGGAGTTATAAAAGGACCGAAAATTGCACTTTTACCCAAATTTGACATGCTGCGTTGGACCTGTAAATCACCATATATTGAAAAAATGTTCTTAAAACATGAAGTGGCACATTTTATCAAAGGAACAGATCAGGAGGTTAAACTTGCAAATTTTGATGCACCCTAACCTACACATGCTGTCAGTGGTGCGTGCGTGTTTGTAGTATATGGGGAGCCAACGCATTTATATCCATTTCTGTGTGCATATCGATTTTAGCGTGGCGACACAAAGTCTCTCCGGAAGGTCATTCCTTGGTCAACTCAGGGGGTTCGTGCCAATCTCTCGCTCTCTCATTCCCTGGTTAAGCATTTCAAACCCCGTTTCCTGGCCTGGGGTCTGAAAAGGTTGATGTTGAAAACCTAATTGTTTACACAGCCTTTAAACAGTGGTGGTCCGTGTGATAATTCACCCCCTGTGGTGTTGCGCATCTTGATTATACCCACTCAGGAAGGCTCAACTAAAGATTGAGACCTGGAGTCACCGCTACACACTATGATATGTATGACATGTTTGTTGAAACTTCCAACAACCTGTTTGAGTTTGTGCCAATTATGTTTTTAAGTTAAATTTTATTTTTTCGTGTAGTGTTATTTTGTCATATAACTAAAAATACATTGCATGGATGCACCTGGGACGTATCCTCAGTGATGTATCCTAAAGGTCAACAGGGTTTCGGGTCTACCATCATCATACCCCTCACTCAGGCGACCCAGCCGGGGTTGATCAAATCTTATGTCCCAGTAGCTACCCTCGATCAGTCCATCAGGGAATGAGAAAGGCCATACAATCCGTTGCTCCGGAACTACTCTGCCGGGACTGGGAGAACCAAATTCTGGCGTGTGGAAGGACTAGGCTCTGTGGGTTGACTCCTGTCCGGGCCCTTCCTACGTCTCGCCAGGTCCACTCCTGCTCTCACCAGGCCCAGGACCTGTGCGTTGCACCAGACTCCCAGCACCAGGCACTTCATTCAGGAGTGATGGATTATAATGGCCCTCCTAAAGGCCTCACCAAGGTTTGTTGGGCTTCCTCCTCACGGAGGTCACAGGCTGGGGCGCTAACCCGTACTGCTCACCCAGGTGCCGTCTACATTCCGGCTGTCACCCGTCTCTCCGGTGGTCACCAGACTATACCCGGTTGTCACAGTCTATTCCTATGAGTCACTATAAATAGAATACCTCCCAGCACCAGGCACTTCATTCAGGAGTGGTGGATTATATATCATAAACTTATGTTGAACACTTGTTACTTAATTGTAACTATTCAAATGCAACATTATATTCAATACAAACACAATATGCAAGTACAAGAATGACTAATCTTTACTTGGACAAGTGAGTAAATGTTCTTGTCCAAATGTGGCTCAAATGTCAAGCCCTGAAAACTATCTGTGATGATGTTCCTCCAAAAATGAAAAGTTGAAACATTAAATGTTTTTCTCTCTTTGTGTCTTTTTTCTAGCCGTCCCGCACCTCCCTGTGTGTAAAGAGGAAGTTGTCACTGAACAACAGGAGAGGAGCTCCAGTCTGGTCCAGGAGGAACCACAACCACCACAGATTAATGATGAACAAGAGGAGCTACTTCAAAGACCAATGGAGGCTGATGGGTCAACGTTGACATTACAAGCAGTGAAAAGTGAAGATGATCATGATGATGAAAACAGAGAGACAGAGCCTGTAGCCGGCACCTCAACTGAACACATGAAAACACAAGCTGATGTAGAGGACTGTGGAACATCACAACCAACTAGTGACGACCAGCTCCTCTCTTCACACTGTTCTGAATCTGACACTGAAGACAGTGATGAGTGGCAGGAGACCAGTGAAGGTCAGTCAACTTTAAACACACTGAAATCACACAAGAAACAACATGTGGAAGGACAAAGATTGTCGTTGAGCAGCAAGCTGTCCAAGGACCTGAAATCATCAAAACAAACTCACTCCATGAGGAGCCACACAGGGAAGAAACACTTTAGTTGTACAGACTGTGGCAAATGTTTTAATCGTAAGGCAAATCTGACTAAGCACTCAATGATTCATACAGGGGAAAAGCCCTTCACTTGTACAGTTTGTGGTAAAGGCTTTGCTCTGGGTGTTAATCTAAAAACACACATGAGGACTCATACAGGTGAAAAGCCCTTTACTTGTAACGTGTGTGGTAAAGGCTTTGCTCTGGGTGTTAATCTAAAAACACACATGAGGACTCATACAGGGGAAAAACCATTTACTTGTAAAGTGTGTGGCAAAGGCTTTGCTATGAGTGGTCATCTAAAAACACACATGATGACTCGTACAGGGGAAAAGCCCTGTACTTGTAACGTGTGTGGTAAAGGCTGTCTTAACAAAGGTCATCTAAAAACACACATGAGGACTCATACAGGGGAAAAGCCCTTTACTTGTAATGTGTGTGGTAAAGGCTTTATTCAGAGTGGTGCTCTAAAAACACACATGAGGACTCATACAGGGGAAAAGCCCTTTACTTGTAATGTGTGTGGTAAAGGCTTTATTCAGAGTGGTGATCTAAAAACACACACGAGGACTCATACAGGGGAAAAGCCCTTTACTTGTAATGTGTGTGGTAAAGGCTTTATTCAGAGTGGTGATCTAAAATCACACATGAGGACTCATACAGGGGAAAAGCCCTTTACTTGTAACGTGTGTGGTAAAGGCTTTGCTCATAGTGGTGATCTAAAAACACACATGAGGACTCATACAGGGGAAAAGCCCTTTACTTGTAACGTGTGTGGTAAAGGCTGTGCTCTGAGTAGTCATCTAAAATCACACATGAGGACTCATACAGGGGAAAAGCCCTTTACTTGTAACGTCTGTGGTAAAGGCTGTACACAGAGTAATAATCTAAAAACACACATGAGGACTCATACAGGGGAAAAGCCCTTTACTTGTAGCGGCTGTGGTAAAGGCTTTGCTCAGAGTGGTGAACTAAAAACACACATGAGGACTCATACAGGGGAAAAGCCCTTTACTTGTAACGTGTGTGGTAAAGGCTGTCCTAACATCAGTCATCTAAAAACACACATGAGGACTCATACAGGGGAAAAGCCCTTTACTTGTACCGTTTGTGGTAAAGGCTTTATTCAGAGTGGTGGTCTAAAAACACACATGAGGACTCATACAGGGGAAAAGCCCTTTACTTGTAACAGCTGAGGTAAAGGCTGTCTTAACATCAGTAATCTAAAAACACACATGAGGACATACAGGGGAAAAGTCCTTTACTTGTAACGGCTAGGTAAAGGCTTTGCTCAGAGTGGTGATCTAAAAACACACGATGACTCATAAAGGGGAAAAGCCCTTCACTTGTACAGTTTGTGGTAAAGGCTTTATTCAGAGTGGTGATCTAAAACACAATGACTCATACAGGGGAAAAGCCCTTTACTTGTAACGTATGTGGTAAAGGCTTTTCTAGGATTGATACTCTAAAAACACATGAGAAAATGTTTGAGAACGACTGACATTGAAACATAGGGTTTTTCAGGATTTAGAAAACATTTTGTAGAATCGTTCCCAGGTCAACATGGGTTAACCTTTTATACGTTTCGGGAAGCTCGGGTAGGGAATAGGGGTGTAAAAAAAAAAATTGATTGGAATTAGAATCGCGATTCCTGTTATGAACGATTCCAAATCGATTCATAATTATTATTTTTTTTAGATTTGTTTTTACAGTTACAGGAGTTTTCACTACATGGTGTTTGTGATATGAAATGTAAGCTTACCCTAATCACAGTAAACCTCATGTCTTCAGTCATTCTCAAGTTACTGTAGTCACTTCAGTTCAAGACTGGAGTAGATTGTGATGTAATCCTATGTATTGAATCGAGAATAATTTTGAATAGAGAATCGTTTTGAAACTGGAAAAAAAATGCTTTTGAATTAAAACAAATCGTTTTTGAATTGAGAATCGAGTTGAATCGAATCGTGGGACACCCAAAGATTCACAGCCCCAGTAGGGAATGAGGCATTACCCCAGGTGAAGGAGTCCAAGTATCTCGGGGTCTTGTTCACGAGTGAGGGGAGGACGGAGAAGGAGATCAGCCGGAGAATCGGAGCGGCAGGGGCGGTATTGCAGTCGCTGTACCGCACTGTTGTGACGAAAAGAGAGTTAAGCCAGCAGGAAAAGCTCTGTTGTCTACAGAGCAATCTTCGTTCCTACTCTCACCTCTATGGTCATGAAGTGTGGGTGATGACCGGAAGAATAAGGTCGCAAATCATTTTTTTTGTCTTAGTTTTAGTCGACAAAAACAACACTGCCGGTACCACTACTTTATCGTAGGGGTGGCACGATTATGAAATTATGACCGTTAGCCCACCTCTGATTATTTGCAGGGTCATATCTGCCGATATCGATTCTTACCGATTCCGATATTTTACAGAGGAACCACAATGGAAAAAGCCTATAGGCCCTATAGGGCCTTGGCCCAAAGTCTGTTAATAAAGTATTCAATCAATCAATAAATAGCCTATACTCTTTTCCAAGTGTCTGTTTTCACAACTGAATGACTACTGAATGAGATGAGTGCACAAATTAAATGTAGAAAAAAAGTTTACTTTTACTTAAGATTTGACATCATATTTGCTTTTTACACCCTTTAATTTATTTAATTTCTTTGCTGGTGAAAACCGATTAAATAATTAAGCAATATTACACGAGAGGGGGTGGTTTAACGTCATTAATGCACGCCTGCGATGCTGCAGGAACGAGCCCGCAGGGCGAGTTCCGAAAGCAACGCAGAAGTGTAATATTGCAGTACCCTCGAGTGTAATATTGCAATTATACAACAGTTACCCTTAAAAATAAGTATCGCTGAAAAAAACTTTTTTTGAATGACCGATGTAGTCACTACGGCCACAAATGTCCCAAGTAACTAGCTAGCCTAGCCACCGAGTTTGCTTCGCTCTGGGAGAACAGAGCAGCTGAATTATTTGTTTTGATTAGGTGTGGAGTGGTGCTCGTTTGAACCACGGCTAGATGGCGACCCGTTGACGACCCGTTGTATAAATGAAGGTTGAAGGTTTTATGAGCCAATGAAAATTGCAGTTTAATGAAAATTCTTCTTCTGCCCCTAATACATCCATGCAGAGTCAAGTGTTTATGAAACTTTGCAGTATAGCCTATGGTGTAGAGCAGGCTTGTCGAACTCTGGGGTGAGGGCCACATTGGTCAAAAGGTCGCACTTGATGTGGGCACAACGCATGCTCACGCTGCCTCAGTCACTGCTATAACCACGTGTGTGTGTGTGTGTGTGTGTGTGTGTGTGTGTGTGTGTGTGTGTGTGTGTGTGTGTGTGTGTGTGTGTGTGTGTGTGTGTGTATATATATATATATATTTATATATATATATATATATTAGCCCACCTCTAAACCATATGGGACCCACTTGAGGCCCATATAGTTCAGCCCACCTTGAAGCCATATGGGACCCATGTAAGCCACAGAAATTTTCCACATTGGGCCCACCTAGGACCCAGGTAGAACCCACTTAAAACCCACATGGGCAAGCCCAGGTCCCACACAAAAACGCCCAGTTGGGGTAGCCTCACGTTGCGATACTAATATACCACTGCGCTGGGCTACGTGCGACATTCGTCTCGACGTCCTCACTTTAAGGATTATTTCCAAGGGGCGGTTACAAAAAATATTCAAACGGCCTATTGGTTAGGCTTACAGCCAACCAGAGCAGCCCAGTCAGGGCAGCCCGCTACGTCACACACAAGCGCCGGCCCGACACTGTGAGGGTGAAATGTAAACAGCATTTCTCGTGTCGCAGTACAGATAGAGACAAAAATATGGATGTTAATGATAATTGTCGTTTTTGCAATGCTTCTTTAAGAAGTGGTGGAAGAATTGGACACTCTAAATTAATCTTTCAGCAAATGGCACTTGCATCAAAGGAAAATAATATTTTCGAGAAACTTCAGGGTTTAGGCTTGACTTTGATTAAATCTCGGGACATATCATTTCGGTCCCGCATTAAGTGTGAAGAGACACGAACAATCGGTACATTTATTCCGAAAAGGGGAAGAGAACGAAAGGGGATCTCTAGCAGCAGCGTCGGCTACAACATCGAGCCGTGGTTCTGATCCAGCAGTATCTGTCGCCTCTCCGTCACCGACACCATCAAGCCCACCGTCTAGTCACGGTTCTACAACTTCAGAGAAGCTGTCCCGAGACCAATTGACACCATCCAAGGTTTTATTACAGTGTCTTTAAACAATGAAAGTTCTACTCCCTAAACGTGAGTGTTTATTAGGATGTGCCCCTGTACACAAGTTAAAGTCCCCTCCCCCCCTTTCCCCCCAGACTGTACATGTTTTTCCCTTTATTTTAACTGTATGTGACGATTTCCTGTTTATCGACCTTAAATGTCCTGATGAATTGAAAATAGAGGACCCTGATGTAAACAAGTCTTAGTTATTTTCCTGGTTATATCCTCACAGTAGCCGTTTTTGTATTGACCAGTACTTTCGTTTGAACTGAATAAAAATGTCAATAAATCAGCCGTGATAGCATCTTGTAGTCAGTCCTGCCCCATATTAGTATGGCTATGCGAGGCTAATACAGCTTTCATGTTTAGCAGAGATGGGGGTTGGGCAGTAACTTGCAAAAGTAATCGTTCAAGGTTTTTCATGATCCTTATGGTCATCCAAATATCATATTAAAAATAGAATATTACATAAATTGTGGATCATGGTAAATCCAGGGGTTGAAAGTTGGATTGCCATTAAAAATCATGCTAAACTAATACTTGGAATGGATTCAGAATCATGAATAACCTCTAGTTTGACACATTACATGCTTCTTAAAGCATCATTAAAGTTAGATTTATTTTGCCTTAGGCCTATAGAAATCAGGGCAGTGCTCTTCCCAGTGTGCTAGGATGTCACTCTTGTCAGTGAGCAGGACACTTGTCAGAGGAGCGGACTGGAGTTGAGCCAGTGGTTTTGGGCCCATAAAGAGCACACAGAATGATGCATGCATCTGAGACATTCCCAGTCGGGAATGGAGTGAAGCTCCTGCTGCATCTTGTCTCCAGTCCCTGGCACATGAACAGATTTTCTGGCAGCCTTTGATACAGCTACATGATATTGTCTTGTTCATTGACATAGGCCAGGCTGGCTCTGTAGATGGACAGGGGACTGCATTCCCGTCACTGAGAGACCATCCAGACTCAGTGAAGGAAGGGATGTCCGGCTTGGCGATGCACGTCCCTGCCAGGGATGATTGTCAACATAAACAGAGGAAATGTGGCGGCCATATTGTGGCGGCCATATTGGATTTCATGGAAACTTACAATACAAAACATGTTCGTAATCATATCATTGATCAACCTGAAAAGTTTCGTGGAAATATCTTGCAGTTTAATTTTTTGCCCTATTCACCCCCCATTATAACTAATAGGGGCTAATATTGGGGGCGGCCATATTGGACTTTCGCAACAAAATTGACCGAGTTGTCCATATAGGTTGTGATCCTATGGGGTCATAGATATTATTTCTGGTGGACAACTTTGTATGTTATGACAAATGCAGGTTTCCTAAAAAAAGGGTGGTTTGCCCCCTGGGTAGGGGGGAAGCCACATGTGTCATAGGCTCAATGTCAGTTTGACACATTCAGTAGATCTCGTGATCTTTTGTGGCCAGATGAAATTTCCTGGGCTTTATTAGGACTATAGTAAATAATAAAAAAATAAATTGCTATAAAATGTTGTAAAAAAATACATATTTAGCCCCATGCTCGAATGCCCCCGCCCCATGTCAAAAACAGCTAAAATCCCTAAAACGAAAGAAAGCAGCAAATTAAAAAAAAATAACACTCATCTTTTAGTTTCTCTAATAACATTCTAAAACATGAACCTTGGTTGAAAAAAACTAAAGTTGTCCTTTAACTTGCCTTTGATTGATTGCTTGAAATATTTATTAACAGTTTGCAGAATTACAGTACATTTCAAGGACAAACTCAATACAGTTAACTGTGAGTGGACGACCTAATTAAGCATTACACTTGTTTACAAGAGGGTCCACAATGTTCAATTCATCAAAACATTTAGAGACGTACAAATACACTTCTGCCTGGCATGGTGGTGGAAATGGGATCCGTACGCTTCTCCGACCCGCCACAAATCCGACGGGCAATGGTCCGATTTTGTCGGACTATCGCCCGAAATATGGGCTTTTACCGCCAACGGTCCGACATGGCATTATACAGACAATAGTTTCCGGCAATCGTCCGAAAACCGTTGTTTAAACCAGGCAATGGTCCGACACTAGAGACTTTGGCTTGGGGAGAGAGAGGGGGGTGCGTGCGTGCGTGCGTGCGTGCGTGCGTGCGTGCGTGCGTGCGTGCCTGCGAGAGACTTTGGCTTGGGGAGAGAGAGGGGGGTGCGTGCGTGCGTGCGTGCGTGCGTGCGTGCGTGCGTGCGTGCGTGCGTGCGTGCGTTTGGCAGCCCATGGGCATGCAAATTGATTCAGTTTGTTAATTGTCCCCCGCACACCCCCCCCCACCTAATTGATTCCGTTTGTTAATTGTCCCCCGCACACCCCCCCCACCTAATTGATTCCGTTTGTTAATTGTCCCCCACACACCCCCCCCACCTAATTGATTCCGTTTGTTAATTGTCCCCCGCACCGTTTGTTAATTGTCCCCCGCACACCCCCCCCACCTAATTGATTCCGTTTGTTAATTGTCCCCCGCACCGTTTGTTAATTGTCCCCCGCACCGTTTGTTAATTGTCCCCCGCACCCCCCCCACCTAATTGATTCCGTTTGTTAATTGTCCCCCGCACACCCCCCCCACCTAATTGATTCCGTTTGTTAATTGTCCCCCGCACCGTTTGTTAATTGTCCCCCGCACACCCCCCCTACCTAATTGATTCCGTTTGTTAATTGTCCCCCGCACCGTTTGTTAATTGTCCCCCGTACCGTTTGTTAATTGTCCCCCGCACCCCCCCCCCCCACCTAATTGATTCCGTTTGTTAATTGTCCCCCGCACCGTTTGTTAATTGTTAATTAGTGTGTGTGTGTGTGTGTGTGTGTGTGTGTGTGTGTGTGTGTGTGTGTGTGTGTGTGTGTGTGTGCGTGGGGAGGGGGGCGTGTGTGTGTGTGTACAGTACAGTACAGTGTGTGTGTGTGTGTGTGTGTGTGTGCGCATGCGTGCATGCATGTACAGTACAGTGTGTGTGTGTGCATGCGTGTACAGTGTGTGTTTGTGTGTGTGTGTGTGTGTGTGTGTGCGCATGCATGCGTGTACAGTGTGTGTGTGTGTGTGTGTGTGTGTGTGTGTGTGTGTGTGTGTGTGTGTGTGTGCGTGGGGAGGGGGGCGTGTGTGTGTGTGTGTGTACAGTACAGTGTGTGTGTGTGTGCGTGCGCATGCGTGCATGCGTGTACAGTACAGTGTGTGTGTGTGTGCATGCGTGTATACGCGCCTTAGAGTGTGTGTGTGTGTGTGTGTGTGTGTGTATGTGTGTGTGTGTGTGCGTGTGCGTGTGGGGGGGGGGGTGTCGCGTGCGAGGGAGGGAGGGAGGGAGGGAGGGAGAGAGAGAGAGAGAGAGAGAGAGAGAGAGAGAGAGAGAGAGAGAGAGAGTATATAATCGCTATACGCGCCTTAGTGTGTGTGTGTGTGTGTGTGTGTGTGTGTGTGTGTGTGTGTGTGTGTGTGTGTGTGTGTGTGTGTGTGTGTGTGTGTGTGTGTGTGTGTGTGTGTGTGTGTGTGTGTGTGTGCGTGCGTGCGTGGGGGGGGGGGGTCTCGTGTGTGTGTGTAAAACTGTGTTGGCAAATTGGCCATAGATATGTTAATATTACACGGACCCCTCCTCATTTGTTTACTCAAGATGGCTGAATGGTTATATAAGGTCACTTGTATTTTCTCACATGCTAATGTATAATCATCATCGTTGTTGGGGGGGGGGGGGGGGCAGCTATTCAGATGTAATTCAGTCAGTATAATAGGCCTATTAGAACTGTGATTGATTGATTGATCATGCGTGCGTTGGGAGTGCAGTCTTAATTAGCAACTTTGTACAGTGAGACTCTGCCTTAGTTTGAAGCGCAAACATTATCCCCAAACGACCCCCCCCCCCCCCCCCCCTCAATGCTGCAGAGAGAGAGAGAGAGAGAGAGAGTTTCGGCGGCCGCCCTCCCCGCGATGTCTGTCTGTCTGTCTGTCTGTACATGAAGTAGCCTACTTATTATTATTTTTAATTCGAACCTCAATTTATTAAAATCGATTATACTTTGATTTTGTATTTTTGAATGTGGTTTCGAATAATGTACATTATTTGGCAGTATTACACAGCATCTTTGCAATTGTAATAAAAAAATTCACACCCGTGTGAACTGAGTGGTGCAACTGTTCACACACTACGTGACACACTAACCATAGCAACCATGCTCCATAGACACATACATACAGACAAAGCTGGTTATTGGAGCACCACTGTTGCACAAGTTGAATAAAAATATAGATCCTACTGTTTTGTGTCTGAGTTCTTGTGACAATAGACATGGGTAGTAACCACTTAAAAAGTGTTAAAATGAACTTTTCAACTTGTTAAGATCCAATAAGCTATACATCTTTTTATCCTGCTGTTCCTATTGCAATATAAAATGTAATGCATAAATGTGGATATAAATGCAAGCTAAATAAAATGTATTGCTTTACAAATAATATAGTGACATTAATGACATAGTTTAAAAAAAGCCATATAGGAAACGTTTTTATTAAAGCACACAGGCAACCAATGACTTTTAAAAAAGATAAGTAAATGGGAAATAAGTGGTAAGGTTAAATAAAAATAAAAAAGCAGGACAGTGCAACGGTAAATATACAGTAAATCAAAATCAAAAAGTAAACAGGAAATAAGTGGTCAATATAAGTGGCTAAATGTTTTTGT